>NC_057794.1:36145048-36355953 GCF_018294505.1 Triticum aestivum
GCGTATAATATCTGAGAACCATGAAAACATAAATAGTTGTGAGATTATCTTTGTAATGTAGATGATATTGTAATATAGGGGCGCCCCTATAAACACTTGTGTGCTATTACTGGATTCTGATGAGAGAGCTCATGCGTGCTGTAATATGGTGCGTGCATCTATCTATCTATCTATATCTATATCTATACCTATACTAATTCTTGACTCCCTAGAAACTCCCACATAAATTAGATTTTACGAGCCGTTAATCTGGTGGGACCGAATTATTACATTGTAAAAAAAATTACCATCACTCAATTGGGTCAATCTACCATGCCTCAATTTCGTACGTATCGTACAACTAAAGAAACAATTTCAACCACAAAAAAAACCTACAGACAAATCTCTTTGGCAGTCTCCCAATCTCTCACGACTCCTCATCAAAAAGGTATCCATCTCTCTCTCACGTCTCTCTTTGTCAATCTCTCAATCTCTCATGACTCCTCATCAAAAAACTAAAAAACAATCTGTATCCATAATCCATATCTCTCTCTCTCTCTCTCACGGTCTAGATCAACCTATTTAATTCTTAGCTTAAAATATTATTTCATTGATATTATATTTGGAAAAATTACCCACACATGCCATAAAAAATCTACTATCTTCACGTGAATAAAAGAGTCCTTGGCAAACAAAACATAACAACTTTTTTAGATGAAAACAAAAACAATTTTACAGATAACTATAATGTACACGTTCCCCTCAAAAAAAATGTACACGTGAGACAAAGGAGTCCTTGGCCAACAAACATAAAAACTTTGCCTTAATTTCCAAGAAGAAAAACTCATCCCTAAAGGGCTTCCTTCTGTTCGCCGCCTCTCCTGACTGGATCATCATCGAGCGTCCCCTATAGCCGCTCTTGCGGGTTTTCGCCTGGCCGTGTCTTTTCTTCGGGCCATCGTCCACGACTTCAATGTTCCATCAATGTTGGAATCGATCTACAAGACATGGGTATGATCCAATCCATCCTCTCCTGCAGCTAACTCTAACTTATATACATCTAATCCCCTACCACTGAATCTGTGCCACCATGATTTGAAGACATCAACCCAGCGTTTTTGCATGTGTGCCAGTTCTCTTCCCGGCGGAGTCGATCAAGAAAGGTATTGATTGGCTGATGTGTACATGAGTGTACTAACTTCTAGACGTCAACTTGCTTCGTCGTCGCCACCGTAAGCACTCACTAGCGTTGTCTTACACCAACACTGCATGTGTTTCTGTTCCTCTCCAACCATTGAAATCTAGAAACGTCATTAGCTTTGAAATTCTTGACATTCAGTAATTAATTAAACACCTATTTTAGGCTGCTAATGATTTCAACCGATGATGGTTGATATAGAGAATTAACCATACCATCCAATCTTTGAAACAGATTGGACGTCCATCACAGACGACGAGGACGGGGTGGAGGATGGCAGCCGGACACGGACACGGCCATGTTCCTGGCGAGCTAGCATGTCAGAGGTGTTGTAGCTGTGGCGGAGGAAGGAGGGCGGACACTTGGTGGCCTCCGGCTAGATTCATGAATCCCAGGGCAACAACTTTGATCATTAGGGCGCATGCAACAGCGCATAAATTCAGCAGCAGGAACTTTTATTGGGAAGATTCAAGGAGCTTCTAAATTGTTGGGCGGCCAGGGCTCACGCTGCCTTTGGTTATGACGTGGGTTGTTGCCGATGCTCTTGCTCCAATTAAACTCCCGTCCATCCAAACTCAGATTCAGGTTCGTTCTCAAGTTTGATGCCAAATATCCCAGTGTTTAGATGATAATTTCGTTATCTACGGTTCTGAGTCGACAGTTGGTGCGTACAATTTATTAGGACAGCCCCACTCCATCAAAATATACTTCAGGAAACAAAGATGACAACGGCAAAAATAGCTTCCGCTCATGGACTATTATTGGCCAATGCTTTTTACAGGAGCATCACTTACGTACTTGACTTCATGTTCGACCCTTTCACATGGGCTTGCTAGCACTGGCGCTTGCAATGAAGGAGGAGAAGGTGTGACATGTTGAGATAGCTTTATCCATTATAAACTCAGTAGTTTTGTCCTAATTTCGTTTGAACTTTGAATTAAGTGTTGTTCATGTTTTCAATTGCAGGTGTAATTAACAAGGTACAAGTTTCTGATAATGAGCGTCCCAAGTAGCGGAGGGTTCGTCGTCCAGCCTGTTATCGTAAATAGCGGAGGGTTCATTGTTCCTGATAATGAGGGTCTCAAGTAGTATAGCTGCTCGTGTTGCTGGATCAACACATCAATGTAGAGGCCTTGGTCTCTTTGACAACATGTGGAGCATATATCATATTGTCAAGCAATTTTGTTAGATCAATTGTTATCGATCACTTCCAATTCGTTGCCATATTTTTCCGCTCTCTTAGTCTTCTCCATATGAAAATCCCACATGTCCTTCTGATATAGATTATTAAATTTGTTCACATTCTCTCTTTACAGTACATATGCATGGTTTGGCGGACAATAAGTCAACCGGGGATATATGGTTGGACGTTCACCGGAGTCACCAGCGTCGATCGATCAACGCCGGCAGCAGCGTCACACATACACGGTTGATACTCAAGGCCAATGTGTCGTAGGTACGTAAAGATATGTAATTCACAGTTTTACATTAGGCAATTCTAAGCATATGGAGATGCCTTAGCCTTCATCAGGGCTGTACAGAGGTTGTTCAAGCCTTCCATATATTTTCATCTATATTGGCTCTCTTAATTCACAGATAAATCCCACATTAATTTCCAATCTAGCCTTTTCTCTTCCATGTATTTCTCCAACACACCTTTCCAATCTAGCTTTTTCTCTTCCATGTGTCCAATGACTTCATATACCATACGTGCTGGTGCCGTCCAACTGCAGTCTGGACCGTATCTGTGATACCTACGTGACGCTGTTACTCATAATGCTCTCCACCGCGGCTGTTGTCATGCCCTAGCATTGCCTCGCCCCTCGGCCCAATGGTACTGAATCGATCCATCGCTGACAGGATGTCTTGCTCGATCTTGATTAGTTGAAATAAAGTTCTGCGAATTCCTTGACTTTGTCACTTATATTCCAGCAGATTATTTATTCTTGAGCTGGACTTATTTTCTTAAAGGCTGAAGGAAGAAAATTTGTAGTTTTCCTGCATAATGGAATGTGTTGTTCATACACACATCACATGAGTTGCATGCTTACAATACCTTTGGCAATCAACTGGGTGAAAATTTGAGTGCCTGTTAGGGCTTCATGCGAGCAGAATGTACAGACCTTAATCGTTCCGTTTTTCTTATTTCCCTTTTCCATCACGCTATGTTGCTATCAAAGGAGAAAAATCTATCTGATAATGGTGCAATAGCTGTTTTCTCAACAGATATGCGTATGAGGGCCTTAATCTTTCTGTTCTTTTGATTTTTTTTATCATGCTCCATTGCTATCCAAGGAGAGCTATCTATATGGTAATGATGCAGTATTTGTTTTGTTTTGTCAACACACATGGAGGTGATCTCCACATGAAAGAATGATGGACCGTGGTTGTGCTCGACACATACATTAGCAAGTATGTGACAACACTTGCATAGACGAGGACTCAGCTCCAGCATCGTTGAACATGCTACCCTCTCAACAAGGAGCACCAAAGAGGTCAAGGGACATGCAGAAAATTACTTCTTGGATGTTTATTTTCTCCCTTTTTAGTTGTAAGACATATATGTGTTTTCTATTATATTTTTAAAGTTGCACGTATTATGTAAACCTATGAAGTTATTTTGTCGTATAGTCAGTCCATCCTTTCTCGATATGCTGTCCAATATGAGCTAGCCATTTTCTTGCTTATCTGTACAAGTATGGAAAATCTTTAAATTCATTTATTTCTAATTTATAACCTATCATGCCCATCGACTATATTATATGTGCTCAGGTATAATTGTATGGATAATTGTTGCTTCATATTTGTCCTTGCATTGCATCGTCAAACAGTCTTCCCCCATAATCTGATTGCATACAAAGACTTCAGCTTGGTTTTCTCGGTGTTTTCGGCAAATGTTAGCGAAATTTTATTCTTGGATGATGTACTCATCATATGCCCACATCCTATGATATTTAACTTATGATTAACTTGAGCAAAAATATGGTTTCATCATGATACCATTTTCTTCACTTCAATGTGATGCTGGAGCTTTGTGTACTTCGACAATAACACCATTAAAATATTAGTTCTCTACTGAAAGCATAATCACTTATGTATTCTTATTGTTTCATGTATACTGGAAGTGGTGTTAACATAACACAACTATCGAAGTACAGAAGTAGAGACATGGAACACTAAGATATCTTTATTAATAATAAGCTTACGAGGTGTTCCTTGGTATGGCCCATTATAAAGTACTATATTACGAAAGTTGATGCAAATGAATGGTGCACATTACAGCATTGGTTGCAAGCATGAAGAAACAATATTTATGGGGTGTGCATGGAAGCACATCTTATAACTTATATTCTCTAGCACATCAATGCATACTATCTCAATTGAAGCTCTATCTCTAGCACATCAATTAATATATAGAAATGTGGTTTTCTTTTGTTTCCCTAAACTAGAATGGTTGCAAGCATAAAGAAATAATATTTTATGGGTTGTCCATGGAAGCACACCCTATAACATATATTTTCTAGCACACCTTATAGCAGTTGTTCCCTGGCTGTAATTACAAATCTGCCCTAAAATATCAATTTATTATTATGTTTCTGGTGGTCAGATGGGGAATAATTAATTTCTCTTTGTCAATGGGCATCAGAATCTGCTCACCTTTTGGTGTTAGAAACCCAACTGAATCAAATTTCTTTTAGTTCATTCCTATAAGAAAGTTTTAATGTTAGAATTTCAAACTATTTTATTTGGTTGTCTAATATTAAAGATAATAGTAAATTAAAATCTACTAAGTATAATACATAACAAATGCTAATGAAATAAAATTTTGTGAAACTAAATATGAATGCAGTTCGAATTTACATGGTACTAGCCCGTGCAACTGCACGGGTTGACGACTAGTTTATATAATCTGGCACAAGTAGACAAAAAAATAGGCTCCAGAAGTAAGGATAGCTGGCAGATGATAGGTTCATAATATACTGTATAGAGAGTTTATTGCCAAACCATGATAACAAGAGCACATAGCAGCTAGGCAGATCATAGGGCTGTTTGGTTTGTGACTAACTTTGCCAAAGATTGCCACACCTAAGGTTAGGCAAGTTTGACCAACTTAGGTGAGTGTTTGGTTCAATCCACATCCTAGGCAAGCCACACTTGGACCCCACATGGCATACACACAAAAAGTGTGGCAAGATTCCCTTAGGCTTGCCAACTTGTGGCTCTCATTTTGATGAACTAACCTTAGTCAAGTTTGGCAGAAATGTGTGGCAAAGTGTGGCAATGCTAGTCCTAAAACCACCATAATCAGGATATATAAATCGGGAAAGTGGAACTGGCTGGAAATTACGGTGTTGTATTGCCGCTAGTAATTGAAAGCCTATCGATCACGTGCAGGCCAGCTCTATCAGCTGTTGACTGCAGATGTCCCTGCTCCCCTTCCTAACAAGGAACATACTATACTTCCCATACAGAACACCGCACGGGCCGCCGGCCGAACCATCGGCCCCACCGCCTGTGTTCCTCCGCCACCCCCACCCTTGCCCCCACCCGCGTCGAGTTTTCTTCGTTCGGCGAGGCCCCACCACCGCCCCCCACAACCACCGTCCCCACCCGAGCCCCTTCAATCGCACAGGCGAACTCCGGCAAGCTCTGAAAAATCGACTGACCCAATTTTGAAATTTAGTCTACTATGATTTAACTAGTGTGGAATATAAAAGGGGAAAACCATAAGCATTGCGAGTATGGTGTTGAGCGTGCCATGGCGGATCTGAAGGTGCAAACCGGACAAAGCCAACTTTGCAACCAAGACAAGAAATCAGAGTAAAGCAGTGGCGATCTATTTTCTTGCTGCGATAAATAAGTTGAGCAGATACGAAAGAGTACCGCCTCTGGTGCGGCGCCGTGTACGCATCTACTGAGAATTTGACGGTGCTGCGGTAGCGATGGCTGTCGGCGGCGTGGAAGCAGATCTAGGAGGGTAGACGGTGGCGGCGGGGCGCAGTGGACGAGATGGTCGTAGGAGCGGCGCCGGCAAGGTGGACGATGGCGGGGATGAAGTGAGAGGACGGGATGCAAGGATCCCGGTCCGAAGCCGTGGATGAGAGAGGTCGATCTCTTGTAATGGATGGCGACGACGGGGTATCAGCTCCGGCATGGTGGAGGAGGACGGCGGTGGATGGGTGGCGGATGGCGGCGGACGGAGGAGGGTGGTGTGGAGAGGGTGTTTTGGCGCCCATGGAGTACGAATGGGGAAAAGGGAGGTAGAGAGGAAGGGGGAACCATGTATTCAGGGTGCGCTTGTCTCAAATGCGAGGAAATTTACAAACTTAGCCCCCGTTTCAATTTTCTACTACATCACAGCAACACTAGTCGGTTGGGGATAGGAAGGTAATCTCGCATACACCGAATATTTGCCGACGAGAGTTTGTTTTTGGCGCCCACCATGTATGAATATGAATCGGGGAGGGAGTCGATTTCGGCCGAGGACACACTGTGTTTTGGCGCCCATCGTGTATGAATCTGGGTGAGAGGCGGTTACATCACGTTTGGGTGAAATTACAAACCTACCCCTATCGAAACCTATAGAAATCCAACATATAGGCTTTGCGTGGCAGGGATAGGCAGTAGTGATTTCCATCTCGCAGATTTTGGTTTCGGGCAGTTACTGCAACTTTCCCCGCTTCGTTCAAATTTTGCAGAGTGCACGTTTACCGTGCCAACTCAATTCGAATCCCGTTTGTATTCTTTTTTTTCAGGCAGGATCCATTTTCAGTTGGAATTACATTCTATATACATCATTTTTTATATATACTTTCAAAAGCACAACAAAGAATTCTGCTCCTCTATATGTATAATATGATTTACAAATACAACGATCTCGAAATCTTAAAGTTGAATTCGAATTTTTTTAACCAAATTATGTTATACTAAAATGTATGGATCAATAATATCTACATATTAAATAACATAGATGTGCGTGAATTCATATGAGTATGCATGTTTGATAGATCAATTTTGGTTCGAGTATGGATTACATGTATCATCATCTCGAATTCAAATATTTGAATCCCTTTTTTGTTCACTCCTTTCACGCCCATCTCTGTCGCATGCATGCTCCTTCAGGTAGATATCACTCTCTTTTCTCCAGCTCACCCGCACGCTCACTTCATGTTGCTCCTATCCTCGCAAACATGGTCTCTCGACATCTCCCTTGAGAAGTGTCACACTCTCCCTATCATTATAAATTACACGGTTTTCATTATCTCTCACGTCTCTACTGTTCTCTGGTATCACTCGATACCTAAGCTTTCTTTTTCACCGCCAAACACACAGTCTCCACTCGTCTTTCACTTTGTCTTTCTCTCTATGGGATTCTCTCACACACCCTATATGTCTCTACATATGACTCATACCACTAAAATTACGCTCTCTATCTCTCCTGTAGACACAACATTTGTTGCAGGCTCCTTGTCATCTCCATCCCAGACTGACATTATTCATTTGTTTACCGATCAGACAACCCCGACTACCGTCTCCTCTCTCTCTCTCTCTCACAGACACACACGCACAACTCCTACCACTAAAATGTGAATGGAAAACGAGATTTTGTTATACCCAAACAAAAAAGGACTGGAGGGAGTGATTGCTCTGACACGGACGTGACCTCTCATAGCGCAGGCATTGAACCGGCGTGTCGGCCAAGAGGGCCGCACTTGCTGCAGGCCCGGCTGAGCACACCTCCTCGCCGCGTGTAACCAGCTTAAGACTGCCCCGCCTGCCTTCATTGAATCCGCGCGTGTGCCGGCAACACGTCCTTCCGCGAGCCGACATGCATTTTAGAACACAAAAAATGACTAAAATATAATTAATTTACGCATGGTCTTGACTTGTTGTGCTCGCACTGGTAGCAGGAACTAGTAGAGGATTTTCTTTATTTATAACTCTCCTCACATTTTTTTGGATTTGAAGTGAATCATGGTTGTGGACATTATGTATGAATGTGCAGATATCTGTGAACATGAGTTTGATGTGGAAGTTGAACTTGGAATGTCGGGCTTGCGCGTGAACTATACCATGTCCAATGCTTCGTCTATTATTGTTTGGAAAGTAATTGCTGTTATTACATGACCCAAAAAAACATTTTGTGCCACATCAGTAGATGCACAGACATCACAACAGGCATGCTGACTGGATAAACATTTGAACCTAGCTATTATGAAGGAAATTTTGTATTGACAACAGTTTTAGATAGCAGGAGACGCCTAGCCTGCTCTGCCTCTGCTAGCTTATTTCTGGCTTCTTCCATCTCTTCTTTGGCTTGGGTGAAGAGAGCATCTGATTGCTCTTTTCGCTTCTTCAGGAACTCAGCTACATTCTCAAGGGCTGCTGCACGCTTTCTTTCAGCCTTTACTAATGCCACGAGGACACGAACAGCTGACGACTCCACCTAGCTTGTGTGTAATCCAGCATCATCTAGGAATTTGCACCTTGTGTCTAATCCAACATCATTAGGGAACTGGCACCTTGTGTGTAATCCAGCCTCATTTTGGAAACATGATCTCGAGGTTGACCATACTTCCCTCCTCGCAGGAACTGCATCCTGACATGAAGTTACTTCTTTTTTCGATCAATACTCAGAGCAACCTAGATCCATTTAGTAGAAGCCAGATAAACAGAACTCGGAGAAGTGAATTCAAAAGGAAAAATAAATAAAAACAGACTACAAGGTGAGAACACCCACTTCCTACATCAAGCTAAAAACGAAAGCATTAGGATGATTAAGACTCTTCTTATTACACATCAAAGAACACCACGCTTAAGAAAAACAGAAACTACAACATATACACATCGAAGAACACGAGGCTACACGAAAGTAATTGAAAGGGTGTTACTTACCAAAGCTCGTTTTACAGGTTCGGTGCAGCTCCTCTTTAACTTGCCACGCTCCTTGAAGATGTCCCGAATATCCCGTGTTTGGTCTTCATTGCTCCTCTGCATGTTCGCACTCGTGGTGTTAAAATCTCAACATGGCAAGAAAAATATACTACTAGTAATACTCGCGCATCTTGTGGGCAACATTAAAGCACCCGTCTGCCATGTTAGAGCATCTCCAACAAGATAAACTACTCATACAAATGCATCTTGATGCGTGCAACGCATGGGCATTTTGCTAGTTCTAAAAACCTTTCCATCATTTGCCACACTACCGGTTGCAGATGAAAAACCTACCCAAGCACAGCGCGATACAGGAGCGACACACAATTACAAGCTGATATTCTGCTGGACAATGGAGGCTATAACCAATTACTTTTACGGGAACAATAGCACCCAGGAAATTTGAAGGGTAGGTATGAACAAAATTGGAACTGCACATGTACTGCTAAGTGATTCAATACACACACTACCAATCGAGGAGGAGAACGATGGTCGCGGCAGCCTCTGTGAGTCATGGTCGGCAATGTGAGTCAGTTCATTGTCCACGACGGTGGTACTTCTGCGCTTGGCGTCGGCTTCCGGGAAGCAGATCCGAGACCGTGGAATACGATGCCGGGGAAGAGGCTCCGTGTACGACGACGACGGTGGACCGGCTCCAGTGCGGCGTACGAGGTCGTCGATGAGGCAGATGCGCTGCGGTGGACGAGTGTGCCGATTTAAAGGGGAGGAGCACGAAGGCTGCGGTGCCGTGGAGAAGTCTATTTTGCGGTGGGGATAGAAATTGGGGAGTATTCAGGTGTACTACTCTGGGTGCCGGGGTGGGGTTGGCTGGGTAAGGTGAACCTGAAGTTACGAAAACAGCCCCCTACCAAGCGTCATCCGTAGGCCGGTTCCAAAGTCTATGATGGTAACTTCCCACTGCTCGAATCAGGGTCGCAGGAGATTTTCCCGCCGACCTCAAAATTTTGTGACACTGGACTCCCCGTGTGGCGTGTTGAGTGATTCGGCTAAGCAACTAGCGAGTAGTAGTAGTAAACTCTGCATATTAGGTTTGACCGAAGTCAAACTTCCTAAAGTTTGACCAAGTTTATAGAAAAATATAAACATTTACCATAACAAATATGTATGATGTGAAAGTACATTCAATAATGAATCTAATGGTATTTATTTGTTATTGTATATGTTAATATTTTTTGTTATAAGCTTTCTGAGAGTTTACAAAACTTGACTTTGACCAATGCTAATACGCGGACTTAAATAAAAACAGAGGGAGTACACATTTGTTTTCTTAGTTTGTAGTGAACTAATCATTTGTTGAAATTGTGAAATAAATATATTCGGCTATTGACTTCGAATGTAATGGTCTATACAATTCAATAGTTACAATCATTGTCGAATCCCAAGATGTATACAAGGTCTATAGTACTTCACAACATGCTCAAACTCACATAATCCCAGTAAAATGAGAATCTAAATGCATTTCATGGTTATTACTTTGTAGGATGCAACAAGAACAACCATAACTCTACATCAGCCATTATAGAAGCAACATTTTGACATATCCCAATGTGTGAATGAAACGTGCAGAGAGAGCTTTTGAAGATGGAGCAGATAGGGCAGGAAAGATTGTATGTATGTGGCCGAGAGAGTAGGAGACAAACCTAACGAGACAGAGAGACAGAGAGAGAGAGAGAAAGAGAGAGGAAGAAGTTAGGTCTGTGATAAAGATGCATACATGTAATATACATGAGATGCGTGTGCATCTGGATTCTGTATACGTGGAAGGAGAAGAGACAACATGTTTGATGAGAGAGCAGGAAAAACATGGACGATAGGGGAAGGATCTCGTGCGTTAAGGGATTGACAATTTTGTGCGGGGGAGAGAGGGATTGGTAATTTTGTGCAAGAGAGAGAGAGAGGGTGGGGGAGGAGTCAGTCAGCCGTCGTCACATCACCCTGCTTCCAAATGACCCCGCATTCTCTAGAGTGGTGTGGTCGTCGTCTTCGATCTGCTCGTTGCCCTCTTTGAAGATTGAAGTGTTGTGGATGTTGGGGTGCAAAGAAGCACAAGCGAGAGTAGTCGCCGTATAACCTTGGATGGGGATGAATTGTGTGCTCGGGGGAGTGTGTGTGTGTGTTGTGTTGCGTGTGTCTGTGTGTGTGTGTGTCAGATATTGAGAGAAAACAAACCTAAGGAGAGAAATGGGTATTCACGAAGAGATTGTGCAGGCCTTGAGGTGAGCAGGGGCCGGGTGAGGGTGTCAAAATGTGCGCGTTCATGCATGTGTTGCATGCGACCGTGCGAGGGACGGACGAATCGAGAGAGATGGTTGTTGTGTTACGGATGCTCCTCTCTCTGTCTCTCTCTGTCTCTCCCTCTCTCTCTCTCTCACACACACACACACACACAAGTAAACTAGAAGACCGTTCTCTCATGTATACACAACGTATCGGCATCTGTCTATGTCTCACTCATGCACGATCATTTGCACATTCACACCTCTCTATGTCTGTATTACACGCACACCGTCTCCACATTGCCCTTCCGCCACAACACACATATGGACACATACACATGTTCTCTCTCAGTCACACACACAAAATCAGTATTAAAAAACCTAGGGCGCAACTAAAACGTCCAAATCCAAATAAACACGAACTGGAGCTAAATTCAAATATATGGAAATATTGCAGCGTCAAGAACTTTCACAGGAAAAAAAGTTGAGTAATATTCGAGGATTGTTTTCACACACACACAAAAAAGTTCGGTGGATGTCCTTCGAGCGCGACACGGTGACGCACCGTTCGATCGACCGCGCGGCCGCGGTTCACGCGCTTGCACGGGATTCCGTATCGTGGTCGTGGTACTAAGGCTGGTCACAATGGGCAAGAACATAAGCTAGTAACTAATAAAAGCGCTGCCTAAGTCTAATGTTTACGTGTACTAGTACGGTTTTCTTTTAAGTTTGACCAACCTTATATATAAAACTAAAGTAAGCTCCCACACGTGCACTCATCAATATGCCTGAAAGTGCGTTATATCGACTAGAGGGGGGTGAATAGGCGATTTTTATGAAAGTCTTCAAAACGTGAAAGTTTCAAAGACGAACGATAGAAATAAACCTATTACCATGCAGCGGAAGGTAGACTACACTAGGCAAACCATAGTCAAGTATTCAATGAAGTGAGAGCACAATGACTAATAGCAGCAATGTAGTAGAGATCAGGTAGGAAGAAATTGTGAAGCCACACAGAACACGCAGTCACTCAGTGAACACAAAAGATAGTGCAAACATACAATGACTTCACAAGGAGTAACAGTAAGTAAAGGGAAGGGAAGGATGAAACCAGTGACTCGTTGAAGACAATGATTTGTTGGACCAGTTCCAGTTGCTGTGACAACTGTACGTCTGGTTAGGGCGGCTAGGTATTTAAACCTTAGGACACACAGTCCCGGACACCCAGTCCTGAACACGTAGCTCAGGACACCCAGTCCTCACTGTATTCCCCTTGAGCTAAGGTCACACAGACCTCGCCCAATCACTTCGGTAAGTCTTCAAGGTAGACTCCCAAACCTTCACAGACTTCGTTCGCCGGCAATCCACAATGTCTCTTGGATGCTCAGAACGCGACGCCTAACCGGCTGGAGGATGCACAGTCCTCAAGTGTAATAAGTCTTCAGATCACACAGACAAGAAGACTTAAGTGATGCCTAATTCTCTTTGGCTCTGGGTGGTTAGGGCTTTATCCTCGCAAGGAATTCTCTCTCAAAGGCTTCGAGGTGGGTTGCTCTCAAACGACAAAAGCCATACTCTGAATCTGAGCAGCCAACCGTTTATGGTTGTAGGGGGTGGGCTATTTATAGCCACTAGGCAACCCGACCTGATTAGTCCTAAATGACCCTGGGTCACTAAGGAACTGACACATGTTCCAACGGTCAGATTTCAAACTCACACGGCAACTTTACTTGGGCTACAAGCAAAGCTGACTTGTCCGACTCTGGACAAGATTCGCTCTCAAAGTCTTCACTCGAAGACATAGGTTTTGTTTAAGTATCACTTCAGTCATTCTGACTAGTTCTCTTGGACCCCACTTAGCAGTACGGTCGTTCCTATGACTCAACACAGAAGAAAAAGAACTATGAAAGATCTAAGTCTTCGAGCTCCATAGGCTTCATGCGGTGTCTTCTCTTGTCATAGTCTTCAATGTGAATATCTTCAAATACCACCTTTGACTTCAATGTCTTCATACATTTTTAGGGGTCATCTCTGGTAGAAAAACCGAATCAATGAGGGACTTCTACCTGTGTTATCCTGCAATTCTCACAAACACATTAGTCCCTCAACTAGGTTTGTCGTCAATACTCCAAAACCAACTAGGGGTGGCACTAGATGCACTTACAATCTCCCCCTTTATGGTGATTGATGACAAACTAGTTGAAGTTTTCAACGGGGAATATAATATGTGAAATTGTAAAGGATAAGGAATTGTCTTCATAAGTTGCAAGGGCTCCCCCTGAAGATGTGCATATAAGTAATTTGCTTTTGGAATGCAAATGCACATGGCAGGTTGTGCTTGTGGAGATCCACTTCAACTTATGATGACAATCCACTATGCATGTGAAAGTATGTGAAGATAATGACATGCATAATGGAAAATGGACGTCTGCAAAATGATCTAAGTGCGGAATTTATCGTCGCACATGCGGAATTTATCATCGCAACACAAGGTGGCAAATAAGTAGCAGACGACCATCGAGTTTAAGTGTTACAACTCAAAGAACCAAATGTATCAAAACGAGAGTTGTAAGCACGAAGCAAAATATAAAGCACCCGCCCATATGGACCCGCTTGAAGACTATCAAACTCATATGCTTCTCCCCCTTTTGTCAGTAAGGACCAAAAAGGTTCGAAGACATAGAGCATCTACTCGTTCCCATGAAGAGTAGGTGAAGCAGCAGGGTCGTCAGTGGTGTTCGGCGGTGCAGAAGAAGGAGGTGGCGATGAAGTAGCATCGTCTTCATCCTCGATCACTCTGGCATTCACAGTTGCAGCAGAGGAAGAGAACTCAGAGTCTTCAAGGGATGGAGTTCGTCGCAGCACTGCCCTTCGAGGAGGTGTGGAGTCAAACTTGAATCGCTCAGAGAAGCCATCCTCTTGAAGATCATTTTCAGAACACAGCAGCGTCAGCCCTTTCCATGTGCGTCGAGAGGTTTCATGAGCAACAAAGGCATTCTTGGTGGCAAGATTGCGAATGCGATTAACATCCACCAAGAGGCTTTGCATTTGACGCTTCAGCCAGTCATGATGCCTATCCTGTTTCTGATGAAGAGCCACCAGAAGCTCTCGGTCATTGAGAACACGAGTGCGCTTCTTGGGTCGTTGGGCAATGGTGCTATCAGTGGCTTCAGTGAGAGCAGGATGCGGTGCACGTGTAGTGCCAGCCAAAGGATACACACGAGTTACGGCTTCAACGCCTTCAACGTTCTGAGAAAAACTTTGATGCTCTGCATTCTGAAGACTTAGAGGTTCCTTGGCAGGCTCAGGATAGATGGCTTCAATAGACATATCCACATCAGGCAAAAAGATCCGATGATTGCGGGCAGAGGGCTGATATGAGATAGCGGAGTGAAGTTTGATCAGCCGCATCACCCAAGGGGCGTAGAACTTCAAACCAAACAGATCAGAGCCAGATGCAGCAAGTTGGCGAATGAAGAAATCCTGTGTATTGAAGCATTTTCCATGAAGAATATAGAAGACCAAAGTCTTCATTGCACCTTCCAGCTTGGCATGGGGAGAATGTCCTTTGATTGGCCAGAGAGTTCGCCTTATGATGTGATAAATGGTCCTTGGCAGATACTCAAGGTCTTCAACGAAGAACTCCGTGGGATAAGCAGCATCTTGGGGCAATGGCTTCATCATACTGAGCATCTGACTCATATTAGGTTCAGTCTTCTGAAAGATGCTCTCAACAGCTTCACTATGAAGCTGACAGCCATGCTCGTAGAGATCGCCAGGAGTGGGCAAACCAGTGAGCTCAATGATGTCAAAGGCTTTGGCTTCGTGATGAACGTTTCCTGTCATCCACTCCAGGACCCAAGTCTTCGGATCTCTGTTATACCCGCGGATGTGAAGTGTGGCATAGAATTGGAGCAGCAACTCTTCATTCCAATGCTCTTGGTCAGTGACGAACGGCAGCAGTCCAACCTCTTTGAAGCAATCCAGAGCTTCTTCCAGACAGGGCAGACCAGCTATTGCTTCAATGTCAAGGCGCTTGTGTGGGAAGATGCGACCTTGGTTGTAAAGAACGCATGAGTAATAGCTTCGCTGCGGATAGCTCCAGAACCGATCAGATGATATTCTTTCCCTTGAGTAGGGGTTCCTGGAGCTATTGAAGAATGTGTTGTCTGCTCTGAAGCCATTGATATTGAAGGAGCCAGGTGCTGATGCAGGACCTGGGAACCTGGGCAATCTTGGGATTGGCTTCTGTACCTGAGGCCTGTGCTCAACATGATAGTCGAACTGGGGACCGGCAGCAGACGCAGGAACAGAAGCAGCGGGATCAGTGGCTTCGCTGACTTCTGGTGCTTTTGTTGGTGAGGGCTCCACATTAGCTTCAGCCATGACAGCGTCAGTGGCTTCAGTGGTGTTGGTGGTGGCAGCCTCAAGATTTTCAACCTCCACTTGACGAGCAGGAGGGTCGGTCACGATCACGTTCTCCTCGAGAACCGCTTCTTGGTGGGACAGGGGAGTGGCAACTTGTGGGACTTCTTCTTCAGCGGCTGATGCAGCCGGATTGTCTTCAGCAGTTTTATCTTCAGTCGCAGAGACTTGAGGCCTTGGACCTTTGCGAAGCCTGCGCAACGCGGGTGACGCCTGTGGAGTTGGTGTTGGCTGGGCCTCAAAGTCTTCTTCCTCTTGTGGGCGATCCGCCCATGAAGCATCCTGTGCAATTGGCGTCAGTGGACGACCAATGCTGATGAGTTCGCTGTGCGTTAGCACAGGCGATGATACCTGTTGGTGCTCTAGCTGAGGAAGGGCTGCATCATCTTCAACATGGTCATGGTGACCAATGTCTTCAGCAGCGATGGGATCAGCTGCTGGAAAGTCTTCAGCTTCATGAGCCTCTGTGAAAGCAGGCTCATGGACAGTCAGTTGACGTTCTTGTGGATCAGCGTCGGGGTGAACCATGGAAATGGGTTCAACAATCAAGGGCTCTGTGGGAGCAGCCCGTTCCTTCTTGGTCTTTCTTTTCTTCTTGGCGGGGGCAGTAGCAGAGGCTTCAGGATGTTTTCTCTTCCTTGCTTCAGCCTCAGCAGTCCTGGTCTTCTTCAGTTCTGAAGCGGTTGACCTGGCCTTTGGCTTCGGGCCAGTCATGCTAGTTGGGAAGACAAGGGGATCTGCTTCCTGCCTTGGTGCTTCAGGTTCAGCCATAGCGGGCTTCTTCTTCTTCTTGGCAGCCATCCTGGGGTCGATGCCAGGACGCCCAAGGGCCTTGCGCTTCTCAGCCTCATTGTAGGCTTGCACACACCTATCAGCCAGGACCTTCATGCGCTCACGAGAACCCTGAGCTTCTGCACGTTTCTTTAGAAAGGCTTCCTTGAGCTCGTGCAGCATAATCTTGAAGTTCTTCACGTCTTGCACGCTGAGCTTGGCCATATGCTTCTTGAACTGAGATTTCTCAAAGTCAATCTTCTGCTTCAGTTCAACAATGCGCTGGGCGATGGCTAACTCTGAAGCAATGGCGCCATGGAAGGCGACACTGAGGCCAATGGGTAGTTGGAGATCTTCGAAGCTGATGTTTGGCGTGTCAAACCACTCATCAATGAAGTTGTGGATGATTGTTACATCAAAGAGCGGCAGATCATTGAAGATTTCTGCTTCTTCTTTGCTCTTGATGAGTTGCTCAAGAGCGTCATCTGCAAGATCTTCATCACTTGATAGATCAATGGCATCATTGCGCAGAATGGCAGCAGCAGTTAGCTCTTGGCCGGTGTGTGGCAGAGGCATCTTGACCTTCTGGGGCTTGGAGATGCGTGACAAATCTTCAGACTGCACACTGTCTTCAGGAGGTGCAGTTGCCAGTGGCTTCGCCCGTGAGATTTTTGGTGAAGGGGCAGGCTTTGAAGCTTTAGGCTTCTTCAACTTCTTTGGCTTCGGCGCTGCAGGCGCTTCATCTGATTCAGCGTCAGCTGCAGGCTCATTCACGGCTATCCCTTGAACCAAGATATGGGTGATGAGACCTTCAAGGTTGTAGAAAGGACCGACGACATTGGGTTCTGCATCCCGTGTGCCGTCAGCCCTTGGAGCAGAAGGACCAGGGTTGAAGTCTAGTCCCAATGTCTTCTTGTTCTGCTTCGCTGAGTTCTGGGCAAACTGAAAGTTGCGCTTGAACAGAATGTCGTCACGACACCATAGCAGTGATGATGGGTCAGCATCCGCAGGCTGTGGTCCACGGACCATGCAGGGATAGAAGCCTTGTTCAATGGCTTCATCTCTGGTCCTGGGTTGAAGATTTTTGTAGAGGATGTCTCCCCATGGTCGCTTGATGGCATTCTTTTCAGCATATTCCTTTGTCACAAATCTGTACTTGAACCACTGTTCTGCCCAATAGCGTCGAATCCATTGGATTCGTGTTTTGCGCTGATTGTAATCCTCTTCAGGATCTGTCTTGTACAGTTCTGAGAGGTCATCTGGCAGATCTCTTGATGTTTCTCCACGACGCTTTCTGCCACCCTTCCTTGCTGATTTCTCTGAAGCCATGAACTTTAAACTGAAAGGCTTCAATACGTTCAAAGGCTTCAAGGGCTTTCGCTTGCTGGACAGACAGGAACTGGCTTCGGGAGAATTTATATGATGCTGTAAGAATTCTGCAAATGAATGCAGACTATGAGAACCAAGGGATTCTCCCACGGACATGTACCTGTGACAGCATTAAGGTGCGAGGGAAGGGGAAGAGGTCATATGCATTCTCAGAAGATTTTGAATATAAATCAGTTTAGAAGACATTGACCTCATCGTGCGAAGACATTCACTCATAGATAAGGAGTTGGTTCCAGATTTGTACGAATCCAGAGATCAGTACAAGTGAGGAATCTAACTACTTTGTGAAGCATAAGTGAATATACTAGGCATGTTATGAGATGCAGTATGAGAGAGATCCAACTTGTGTGAATAGAAACTGCTTGTGGTAGAAAGTGACAAAGCCATAGGATCAACGGGGCCGTAAAAAGGAAGTTTTATTTACCACACTAAGAACTGCTAGACGGAGTGGAAGAGGAGGCCGAGCAGTTCGATCTTCCGTGCCCTAACTTGGCGACGGAGGACACCTACGGCGACGGCGGAGAGGACGATGTCCGCGGTCGGCGTGAAGACGGCGTCGGAGAGGTTGCGTCAGCGAAGCGCTTCGTCGCCGGCGTCGTCGAGGGCTAGCGGTGGCGCTAGGGTTCGTGCGAGAGTGGAAGAAGAGATAATGACCGCTGTGAAGTGTGTATTTATAGGTACAGGGGCGGCACTGCGTTATTACACAGGTGCCCCTGGCGATTCGCATCTGAGGAACACGTGGCCATCATGCAGAATTTTGGGGTTTGTTCCACGTCCCACGCACGCCTGGATTGTCGGGTGGTCGTTCCTACTTCTCCGGGTTTCATGTGGAGGAATGAGCATTGAAAACGGACTTAAGGTTTGTCTCTGTATCTTCTGCTGACAAGGACGCAGAGAAGACATTCGACAGTTTCAATAGAATGCATATGATTTGGAGAGATAGAGTTTGAGATAGAAAGCACAGAGAGGTTAGGGTCCGATCACATTCACTTAGTTCAAAAGATTCAACAAGAAGACATAGCTATAAGTGAATGCTGTAGAGGACAGAACACTAGTATATATGTATATAATCAACATAGTGAAGATAATCATGAAAACATGTTGAGATTGAAGCCAAACCAAATGTGAAGACATAGCAAGGTAACGCCATGAGTGAAACACTTCAAATAGAACATTTGGTGGTGGCGTTACCCACCGTATAGGAAGTATTAGACCCAGACACGGCGCACAATTATCGTGGCGCTCCGAAGTCAAATTCCACATTAATGTATTCACACTTAGAATGTATGTCTTCATTGATTGAAGATATACTTTACTTCGTGTGTTGCACATCTAAGTCATCAATATGCATAAGGGTTAGGATGTGTGCCTGATCACAGGACATTTGAGGATTCCAGGATATTTAGCTCACACCGTAACTTGCAAAATCTCTTCTCATCCAAGGGCTTGGTGAAGATATCTGCCAATTGCTCTTCAGTGTTGACGTGTAGGATATCAATATCTTCCTTCACAACATGATCTCTGAGAAAGTGATGACGAATTTCAATGTGCTTTGTCTTCGAGTGCTGAACTGGGTTGTTGGCAATCTTGATGGCGCTTTCGTTGTCGCAGTAGAGTGGCACTTGCTTCAGATGAATGCCATAGTCCTTGAGTGTTTGCTTCATCCACAGAAGCTGAGCGCAGCAAGATCCAGCAGCAATGTATTCAGATTCAGTAGTGGAGAGAGATACACAGTTCTGCTTCTTAGAAGACCAACATACAAGTGATCGTCCCAGAAAGTGACATGTGCCTGATGTAGACTTGCGATCCACTTTGTCACCAGCATAATCAGCATCCGAGAATCCAACCAGATCAAACTCTGAGCCCTTTGGATACCATAATCCTAGAGTTGGGGTGTGAGCCAAATATCGAAGAATTCGCTTCACAGCTAAGTGATGCGACTCCTTTGGTGCCGCTTGAAATCGAGCACACATGCAAACACTAAGCATAATATCTGGCCTAGATGCACATAGATAGAGCAAAGAACCAATCATGGAGCGGTATACCTTTTGATCGAACTCTTTACCATTGTCGTCAGGACCCAGATGATGCTTGGCTGGCATTGGCGTCGTGAAGCCTTTGCAGTCTTGCATACCGAACTTCTTCAGGCAATCTTTGAGATACTTCTCTTGAGATATGAAGATGCCGTTGCGTTGCTGTCGTATTTGAAGACCGAGAAAGAACTTCAGCTCTCCCATCATAGACATTTGATATTGCTCTTGCATCATATATCCAAACTCTTCACTGTACTTCTGATTGGTGCAGCCGAAGATAATGTCATCCACATATATTTGGCACACAAACAGTTCACCATCATATGTCTTCGTGAAGAGAGTGGGGTCGAGGGAACCAGGTATGAAGCCTTTGCTCTTCAGGAAGTATTTGAGTGTGTCATACCAGGCCCGAGGGGCTTGTTTGAGGCCATACAGTGCCTTGTTGAGCTTGTATACCATGTCAGGATGTTTTGGATCTTCAAAGCCAGGTGGTTGTGCAACATACACTTCTTCTTCAATCTTGCCATTGAGAAAGGCGCTCTTCACATCCATTTGATAAAGAAGTATGTTGTGATGATTTGCATAGGCCAGCAGTATGCGTATGGCTTCAAGTCTAGCCACAGGAGCAAATGTTTCATCGAAGTCAATGCCTTCCACTTGAGTATATCCTTGAGCAACGAGACGAGCTTTGTTTCTGACAACTTGACCATGCTCATCTTGTTTGTTGCGGTATATCCATTTTGTGCCTATTATGTTGTGCTTCCGAGGATCGGGACGCTTAACCAGTTCCCATACATTATTCAGCTCAAACTGTTGAAGCTCTTCTTGCATAGCTTGAATCCATTCAGGTTCCATGAAGGCTTCTTCAACTTTCTTGGGTTCTGTTATTGAGACGAATGCGAAGTGCCCACAGAAATTTGCTAGCTGAGTTGCCCTTGAACGAGTGAGTGGACCGGGTGCATTGATGCTATCAATTATTCTTTCAATCTGCACTTCATTGGCAACACGAGGATGTACAGGGCGAAGATTTTGCTCTTGCTGATCATTGTCGTTGTTAGAGGGAATGTCTTCAGGCTGAGCATTGTCTTCAGGTTGATCAGGTGCTGAGATGATAAGTTCTTCTTCAGGATGAGCTTCAGAAGGTATAATTTCTCCAGTTCCCATTAGCTTGATTGATTCACTGGATGGAACTTCATCTAGCACATTTGGCAGGTGCTCTCTTTGTGAACCGTTGGTCTCATCGAACCGCACATCCACTATTTCAACCACTTTATAATGAAAGAGATTGAAGACTCTGTAGGAGTGCGAATCCTTTCCATATCCAAGCATAAAACCCTCATGTGCTTTTGGTGCAAACTTTGAGGTGTGATGTGGGTCCTTGATCCAGCACCTGGCGCCAAATACTCTGAAGTAACTGACATTTGGCTTCTTGCCAGTAAGGAGCTCATAAGATGTCTTGTTCAGAAGCTTGTGAAGATAAACACGATTGATTGTATGGCATGCAGTATCAATGGCTTCAGGCCAGAATTTTCTTGGAGTCTTGTATTCATCTAGCATCGTTCTGGCCATCTCAATGAGTGTTCTGTTCTTGCGTTCGACGACGCCATTCTGCTGTGGCGTGTACGGGGCTGAGAATTCATGTGTGATGCCCAAGGTATCAAGATATGTATCAAGGCCAGTGTTCTTGAATTCAGTGCCATTGTCACTTCTGATGTGCTTTATCTTGGCGCCATAGTTGTTCATTGCTCGATTGGCGAAGCGTCTGAAGACATCCTGCACTTCAGTCTTGTAAAGGATTATGTGCACCCAAGTATATCTAGAATAATCATCAACAATGACAAAGCCATAGAGACAAGCAGTAGTAGTAAGAGTTGAGTAATGAGTGGGACCGAAAAGATCCATGTGAAGCAGTTCGAAGGGTCGAGTAGTAGTCATGATTGTCTTCGAGGGATGTTTGGCCCTCGTCATCTTTCCTGCTTCACAGGCACCGCATAAATGATCTTTCTTGAACTTGACGCCCTCGATGCCTATGACATGCTTCTTCTTTGCAAGGGTGTGGAGGTTCCTCATGCCAGCATGCCCAAGCCTCCGATGCCAGAGCCAGCATTCTGAAGCTTTTGCTAGAAGACATACGGCAAGCTGTGGTCCTGCTGAGAAATCTACCACGTAGAAATCATCTTTTCAATACCCTTCAAATACTAGAGACTTGTCAGATTCCATTAGAATAAGGCAACGATATTTTCCAAATATTACGATCATGTTTAAATCGCAAAGCATTGAGACAGACATTAAGTTGAAGCCAAGGGATTCAACAATCATGACTTTATCCATGTGTTAATCCCTTGAGATTGCAACTCTACCTAGACCCAATACCTTACTTTTACCAGTGTCAGCAAATGTGATGTGGCTCTTGCCGGATGGACGTAAGGTTGAGTCCATAAGAAGGCTTGTTTTGCCAGTCATGTGATTTGTACACCCACTATCAATAATCCATTCTGTAGACGCTGGTGTCGTACCCTACAGTGCAGTTAGGGGGATAGGCTCCACGAAAAGAATTGTGAAGCAAAAACATTTGACGAACCAGTGGGTTATGAAAGCTTAGATCCATATTAGTACTGATAGGGAGAGTAGCAAGCGATTCAGGAACGAAGTACATAGTAAGACCATTCGGGCATTTGATCTTGCGCCCTACAAGATGTTTAAGGTCCCCAGCAATAGCGTCAGAAGATTTTGGTTTTCTGCTGGAGACCTTTCCCTGCAAAAGAGAGTTAAGCCTTCTTAACCACCCACATCTTCAAGGGTGTCTTAGAAGCGATAAGTCTAAGTGCAGTGTCTGAAAACTTTGGCTTTGGAGCCCTAGCAAATGTCTTGCAGGCGGACAATGATACTCATAAGAATAAGCAGAATAGTTTTTGGTCTTATGAACATGGTGGTTCGATGAACCGTGCTCATATTCATAGGCCTGCGTATGGTTTCCCTGCAAAACATTTGCGTTAGTGCGACTCAGGTGAGTCCTCTGTCTGTATGAAGCCTTTGGGCCTTATGAAGCCTGTGGTCTAGGGTTTGTCTTCTTCATATGTGGTGTCATGATGACATTCACAGGAAGATTTTCCAAACACCTTTTGGGCACCCAGATCTTCTTCATAGGCTATCCATTCCTGCAGTTAGTACCAATGTACCTGGCAAACACTTCACCATTCTGATTCTTAAATAGTTTATAGTTTGCATCAAAGGAATCATCGATGACAATGGGGTTGGTGCAAGTGAAGCCAGATAGATTGGATGGATCAGCTGAAGGTTCCTTTGCAGCAACCCATGTGGTTTTGGGATACTGCTCGGGTTTCCAGTAAGAGCCATCAACATTCATTTTCCTTATGAACCCGACACCCTCTTTCCTCGGGTTTCGGTTCAGAATCTGCCTTTTGAGGACATCACATAGTGTCTGATGTCCTTTAAGACTTTTGTACATCCCTGTTTCAAGCAATGTCTTCAACCTACAATTCTCATCAGCAATAGCAGTGGTATCCTCAGCAGAGGGGTTAGTTACCACATCAACAGTTGAAGATATTGCAATAGTAGCAGCAGTAGAACATTCAGCAACAGAAGTAGCATTATCACGCTCAATGCATTTAAGACATGGTGGTTCAAATCCTTCCTGAGCGGAACTGATCTGTTCGGCGCGAAGTGACTCGTTTTCCTTTTGAAGATCTTCATGAGCCGCTCTCAATTTCTCAAGATCTTGCTTCCTTTGAAGATAATCATAGGAAAGCTTTTCATGAGTTGTTGAGAGCGTTTCATGACGACTTTCAAGTTCCTCATACTTAACGTGAAGATTTTTTATGTCTCCAATTAGGGACTCAGATCGAGTCATTTCAGCGCCTAACAGATCATCGCTTTTGTCTAACAGTTTTTGAATATGTTCCATAGCTTTCTGTTGTTCAGTTGCAATTTTAGCAAGTGTTTTGTAGCTGGTCTTGAACCACAATCAGAGTCATCTTCACTAGATGTTTGATAGTGAGTAGTGCGCGTGTTTACCTTGGCACCGCGTGCCATGAAGCAGTAGGTAGGGGCGGAGTAGTCCTTGTCATTTGCATCGGTGTCGGTGATGAAGTCATTGTCTTCAGTGTTGAAGATGGACTTGGCAACGTATGCTGTAGCCAGACTTGCAACGCCAGAATCGGACTCCTCCTCAGACTCCACCTCCGCCTCCTCAGAAGCGGAATCCTCCTCTGAATCCATTTCCTTGCCAACAAACGCACGTGCCTTGCCAGATGAGCTCTTCTTGTGTGATGAAGACTTTGAGGAAGACTTGGAAGAAGACTCTGAGTATTTCTTCTTCTTCTTGTTGTCAGAGTCATATTTCTTGCTCTTCTTCTTCTTTTTGTTCTCATTGTCCCACTGTGGACACTTAGAGATGAAGTGGCCAGGTTTCTTGCACTTGTGGCATGTTTTCTTCTTGTAGTCATGAGCAGAAGCTTCATCATTCCTTGAGCTTGATCGTGAAGACTTTCTGAAGCCTTTCTTCTTGGTGAATTTTTGGAACTTCTTCACAAGCATAGCAAGTTCCTTTCCAATGTCTTCAGGATCATCAGAACTGCTGCCAGATTCTTCTTCAGATGAGGAGACAACTTTTGCCTTCAAGGCACGAGTTCGCCCATAGTTTGTACCGTAGATATCTCTTTTCTCAGAAAGCTGAAACTCATGTTTGTTGAGCCTCTCAAGTATGTCGGATGGATCGAGTGTCTTGAAATCAGGTCGTTCTTGAATCATCAGGGCTAGGGTGTCAAACGAACTGTCAAGTGATCTTAGTAGTGTCTTGACGACTTCATGCTTGGTGATCTCAGTAGCGCCGAGGGCTTGAAGCTCATTTGTGATGTCAGTGAGTCGGTCAAATGTGAGCTGGACATTCTCATTGTCATTTCGCTTGAAGCGGTTGAAGAGGTTGCGAAGGACACTGATTCTCTGATCTCTCTGGGTTGAGACGCCTTCATTGACCTTGGAGAGCCAGTCCCAGACCAACTTAGATGTTTCCAAAGCACTCACACAGCCATACTGTCCTTTGGTCAGATGACCACAGATGATATTCTTGGCAGTAGAGTCCAGTTGAACGAACTTCTTGACATCAGCAGCAGTGACACCTTCTCCAGCCTTGGGAACGCCGTTCTTGACGACATACCATAGGTCGACGTCAATGGCTTCAAGATGCATGCGCATCTTATTCTTCCAGTAGGGATATTCAGTTCCATCAAAGACGGGGCACGCAGCGGAGACTTTAATTATCCCTGCAGTCGACATAGCTAAAACTCCAGGCGGTTAAACCGAATCACACAGAACAAGGGAGCACCTCGCTTTGATACCAATTGAAAGTGCGTTATATCGACTAGAGGGGGGTGAATAGGCGATTTTTATGAAAGTCCTCAAAACGTGAAAGTTTCGAAGACGAACGATAGAAATAAACCTATTACCATGCAGCGGAAGGTAGACTACACTAGGCAAACCATAGTCAAGTATTCAACGAAGTGAGAGCACAATGACTAATAGCAGCAATGTAGTAGAGATCAGGTAGGAAGAAATTGTGAAGCCACACAGAACACGCAGTCACTCAGTGAAGACAAAATATAGTGCAAACATACAATGACTTCACAAGGAGTAACAGTAAGTAAATGTCACAGCCCTAGAATTGGTTGTAACTAGTTGCACAAGCATTCATGCATCATGTATATATTTCTGAAAGTTGAATTGGGGAAAGTGGAAAGCCTCAAAAATCTTTTCTGAAAATGATCAACATTAAAAATTGCTTCAAATCAACCCAAGAAAATGTTCCAGTTCATTTCTGGAAATATTGGCAAGAGGTAAAATTCAAAACCATATTTTTGGAATCACAGAAATATTTATTTGGGCCTTTGAATTAAGTCAATACTTATTTGAATTGGAGCTACTAATTCCTATAAAATATTTGCTAGCTCCAAATATTCTGAAACTTGGTGAGGGCCTCTGGTTTAAATCAGATAGTGCCCATAAAAGTTTGCAGAATTTTATAAAGTGTTTTAGTATTTAAACTAAGTCAAAACATATTGCAAAAAAATAGAAAACAGAAAATAGGAAAGAGAGAGAGAAGAACTCACCTGCCTCACCCACTTGGGCCTCCTTACCCGGCGGCCCAGCTAACCGGCCCAGCCCACCAGGGGAAGCACTGTCTTCTTCCTCCTGCCAGGAGGAGAAGCAGCTGCGTGCCCGATGGCCTGCGAGCCGCGCTGGCTCCTCCCTGCCTGTGTGCCCCCCCCCCCCCTCGACTGCCTGGTCGCCGCCATGCACACCCCCTCAACCCCCTCTTCCTCTCTCACTCTCTCCCGACCTCTTCCCCCTCCTCTGCTTCCTCTCCCTCCCTAGCCGAGCATAGCCACGGCCGCGCCGTTGTAACGCTGCAGCCACCGGCCCTATCGCGCCTCATCGACGTGTCCATGACCTCCGCCTCGATGCCCTCGTCCTCCTCGTAGACTCGCTCGACGCGGGACGCACCGCAGCACCGCCATCGCCGTCTTCTTCAACCTCGGTCCGCCGAGATCGTCGGCGACCATGCGCCCGCTCCGTTGCTTCCCCGAGCTCCCCAAGGCCACCGCTGCACTCCCCGTGAGCTTCTCCTTCGATCCCCACTTCCCCCTTGCTCGTTTGCACCGTGTAGTCGCCGCCCTCTTCGAGCCCGAGAGCATCTCGCCGCCGGCCATGGCGTAGCCGCGCAAGCTCGCAACCGAGTGCGCCACCGTGCTCAGCATGTTCCCAGGAGTCGACCGCGACCACCCGCGGCTCCTGCCGTTCCCTGCATCGCCTAACCCGCCGTTGGCCGAACTCCGGCCGCCGCAAAGCTCGACGTTGCCCTCGTTTTGGACCACCCTGAGCCCAAACACCACTACCACTGGACGCGGACGAGTCTCCTCGTCACGTAGAGCCTCTCCCCCGTGCAAATGGTCGCCTGTGGGCGATTCCCGAGCCGCACCGCCGTCTCGGCCCTCACCGGCGGCGAAACGCCGGCGGGTTGACCGCTTTAACCGGCAGGGTTGACCCCGCTGGCCCGGGTAGACCCCAGTTTGACCTCCCCTGGGTCCTGACGTGTGGGCCCAGGCCCCTGTTTAATTACTGTTAGTTTAATTAGTGTTAATTAACTTAGTTAACCCACTGACTCGCTGACATGTGGGCCCAGCCCTGCTGACATTTTAGTTAGTGTTAGCTTAGGGCTAATTACTCAGTCAATTAGCTGAGTCACTGACCTGCGGGTCCCAGGGGTCAGTTTGACCTGGACCGCGCCCATTGACCGCTGACCTCACAGTGATGTCATGCTGACGTAATAACTCTTTTCTGGATTTATTCTTTTACAGGAAATTCCAGAAAATAGCTAAAACTTCTAAAAATCATAGAAATTCAACCGTAGCTCAGAATGAAATAAATTATATATGAAAAATGATCAGAAAAATCTAATCTATCCATTTGTACAATTTTCATGCATGATAAAGCAACTTAAACCTGCTGTTTATATCAAAACATTATAAGGCACTATTTAAATTCATAATTTGAGTTTGGGATTGAACCTTTGGTTCAAAATGACCCAGACCCATCTGGTTGTAGGTGCATTAGCCCAACACACTCGTTTTACCATGTCATGATCATGCATCATATTGTGCATTGCATTGATTGTGTTTCTTTCTCTGTTGCCGGTATTTGTCCCCTCTCAGTAGACGTTGCTTCGACGATGAGTTCGATGACACCGATGAAGAGCTATTCCATCTTCAGAAGTGCTAGGCAAGCAAAACCTCCTTGTGCATTCTGATACAATCCCACTCTCCCGCTCCTGCTCTCTTTTACTGCATTAGGACAACATGATTCCTCTGTTACTTGTTGCGGTAGTTGAACCCCTTATCCTCTGCATGACCTGTCATTGCCACAGTAAATAGATGAAACCCACTAGCATGAGTAGGAGTTGTTTGAGCCCTGATGTTCCTACTCATTCATGCTTGTTTGCCATGCCTGCTATTGCTTAGAGTTGTGTCAGGTCTGATTCATCGGGGATGAACCGGAGGTGCGTAAACATGTCCTACAGTGTGTGAGCTAAGTGTGTGAACATGATTTGGTAAAGGTAGCGATGAGAGGCCATGTAGGAGTACATGGTGGGTTGTCTCATTGAAACCGTTCTTAGGAACTGAGTTCTGTGTTTGTGATCCATGAAACAGTTACTACCACGCATTGGGCCCGAAACCAATGGACCCTCTCGGCTTCTTGATCACCCTTGTCCTCTGTCCAGGAGTTGCAACTAGTTTCTAGTGTCTATAGGATATGTGTTGGCGGCCGTGTGTAATGCTGACCCTAGGGGTGGGCTATGTTGCGGTAGATACACCGTGGCCGGGCATGTCGGGCGCCCGTTTGGTGTCTCGGAACCCTGTACACATCGTTCGGGGCCGTATGTGGAAACCTCGGCCGGACTCCCTACGGATGGAACCTGGATAGGCGATAAACCTAGACTAGAGACTTGAGTGTTTAGGTAGGCCGTGGCCGACACCCTCGTTGGGCTTCCGCTTGAAGGTTGCCTAGTACATGTCGTGTAAACGGCGGTAAGTGGTGAGAGCGTGTGTGAAGAAGTACACCCCTGCAGGATTAACATCATCTATTCGAATAGCCGTGTCCGCGGTAATGGACTTCTAGGTTGCCTATAACAGTTCATAGACAAGTGAAAGTGGATACTCTAAAACTTGCAAGATAAGTGTGAGTGCTATGGATGGCCTTCTCGTAGGGAGACGGGAGTGGTTCCATACTGGTGTATTGGATGGTGAATATGTGGACTCGTGTGCGCCACCTAAAAAGAGTTGCTTGCAGTCGTAGTTCAGGTTAGCCACTGAGTCAAAGCTGGCTTGCTGCACTTAAACTCCACCCCCCCCCTTGTTGATACCGATGCATATGTAGCTAGTTCTGATGTAAGTCTTGCTGAGTACCTTTGTACTCACGTTTGCTTAATTTATGTTTTGCAGAGAGAGACTTCAGTCTCGCTAGTAGTTTCCACGTGGACTTCGACGTTAGCTTGATACCTCAGCTATGATCTTGTGCCCTCGGTAGGATCTGGTAGATAGTCAGGCTTCTTAGCCTTTTTCCATTTATAGATGTCTGTACTCTGACATGTTAAGCTTCCGCATGTGCTTGATTTGTATGCTGTGATTGTTGGGTCATGAGACCCATGTTTGTAATATCTCGCTCCTCGGAGCCTAAGGAATAAATACTTGAGTTGTAGAGTTATGTTGTGATGCCATGTTGTATTTACACATATCGAGCATATTGTGTGTATGATTGAAATGCTTGGTATGTGTGGGATCCGACAACCTAGTTGTTTATCCTTGGCAGCCTCTCTTATGGGGAAATGTAGTCTAGTGCTTCCATGAGCCATAGTAGTCCGCTACAGCCCGGTTCACCGGAGTCCTGCTAGCCCAGCACTATTGCTCAGGACACTTGACTGGCCGGCATGTGTTTCATTTCGTTCATGTGTCTGTCCCTTCGGGGAAATGTCACGCGGTGACATCCGGAGTCCTGCCTAGCCTGCTACAGCCTGGGTTCCTGGAGTCCTGTTAGCCCAGTGCTGCAGCCCGGATTCACACGCTGCTGACCGACATGCTCGATGTGATTCATGTATGCCTATCCCCATAGGTTAGTGCCGCTTTGGGTTCACGACTAGCCATGTCGGCCCGGGTTCTCTGTCATATGGATGCTAGCGACACTATCATATACGTGAGCCAAAAGGCGCAAACGGTCCCGGGCCATGGTAAGGCGACACCCGTGGGAATACCGTGCGTGAGGCCGCAAAGTGATATGAGGTGTTACCGGCTAGATCGATGTGATTTGGAATCGGGGTCCTGACAGCGTTGGTATCAGAGCCTGACTTCCTGTAGGTTTACCAAGCCAACTGGTCAAAGTCGAGTCTAGAAATGCTTTAGTTATCTAAGGGAATTGATTATGGAAGGGAACGTAAGGCTCTTTTTACTCCTTATACCTCATGGCCTTCTGATCTGAGTCAACCTCTTCTCTTCTACGGGGACTAAGAACTAGGCTCCTCATCTTTCTATCAGGATCACGTGTTACTAATCCGTAGATTCGTAGGATTGTTGGTCTCAAGCCTCAGTTCAGTTTCTTCTACCCCAGTGTGTTGTTAAATGGCCTCAGAACCCTGATATGATGTAGTTGAGTGGTTATGCCACCATTTTGTAGGATGTCTCAAATCTTTTTTAGCATTTATAGCCGTTATGCTGTCCGAGTCGTCCCATGTTTCTAAGTAGTCTGATGCATTTGCAAACCCCTTCCTCCTGTTCCTGATGTCCATTTGGGCCAGATTAATCACACTACCTGTCAGTTGAGGTACTCTATTGCCTCGACATATATGTTGGAGCTATTATTATGACCCTAGGTGTTTAGGGAGTCACCTAGTAATCTAGCCATGTTTTGTGTTTCTGATGTGATGATTCTGGCCACCATTCTCGAAAGCATCCCGTGATGCCATTTAGTAGTAGGCATTCTACTCCTGGGTTTTTGAGCCCAAGTTTCACTCTACTTTACCTCTTGTTGATAGTGTTGCTAGTTCCTTTAGGATATTAGTAACCCTTGCGATAGTCCTCGAGGTCTGTGGTATATCGTTCTTCCAATACCATTAGCCAATATGGCAGAAGTTATTTGAACCAAAAAATCACAATCAGAGTACTCTTGAGGAGTTCTCCATTCATAATTGTGACTCTGCCAGTTCTACCTTTCTGCATGGGTTACCCGGAAGAAATATGTTGAACTCGTTCGACATATTAATCTATGCATTCACAACTCAGAAAGTTATATGTTCCTTTGAGTTGTCCCCCTTCCATTATATTCCGACCTTCATCTATCAGTTGATAGTCAAGAGTATGTGAGCATTCGTTCATCGGTGCTTATCGTTCTTGTGGTCCGTCAAGCCATTCTAGTTCAGAATGACTAGGAGAACCAAGCCCCAGTACCTCATCCATTTCTAGGATTGGGTCAAAGCAGTTGTATTCCACAGATCAAATGCCAATCCAGCTTTTGCTCTGTTCTACCTTGGAGCGTTACCATCTTTATGTCAAGAATTTCATGAGAATTGCACCACCTCTTATGAATTCTTGACGCAGTGATACTTCTCGCTATCATTATTCATTCCTCGGTCCCATGTTGTTGCAACCGGAATGCCGACAAGTGAACCATGATGTGTGAAATTTATATTCCTAGCAACCGTGTTGCTTGGTATTTAATGCACAATATTCTCATTCTTAGTGTGATGGTTATTAAATCATCATCCTAAAATTGATCGTGCTACCTAGTCTTTATTTCTGGTGCACTCTTCGATCAACGGGTTAGGATTTTGCCAAACCCTTGCTCTTTTGATCATATCATCTTGCCCTGAAAAGCAAGATTGTTCTCGAGCTTAGTAACATATCGGTGGTTCGTGATTTTCCGAATATCTTCTCGGAGGTATTACCAGGTTGTCACCTGATCGCTATGTTGAGTTCGTGATCAAGTTGGTTTCTTTTAGCCACCCTTTTCTCCAAGAATCTGTGTAGGATATCCTTGAGCTAGCTGGTTAAGCTTAACAACAACTTGGAGAGTTGGAAGATAAAAGCTTGTCCGACAATGCTCATCCCTAAGGGATATCTTGTATCTGTGTTGAAGAAAGATGATATCTTCATCGATTGGTCCCTGTGATCAGTTGTTGGACCTATTGTCTTATCAACCCTTTGATTTGAGTGTGGGCTATCGTCAAATCAAATCAGTACTAATGATGTTCGTAATGTTGTCTTACTCGTGGTTGATCCCTCGAGCATACACCATTACATCTTTCGGTCTGACCAATACTAACACATTGTTCACATATGGTGGAAGTCCAGTGATATGGAAATTCCAATGAGTTGCTGTTGAGCCCAACAGCAGCATCTTGTCTCCTCCATGATTCATGTTGAACATTGAGCTAGTGCTGGGAACTTGTGTGAGCATTTTCTTCATGCCCCGTTCATGAAGCATATGTTTGGATGAAAGAAGTGACTTCCTCTAATTCATGTGCACTCGATGTAAGTTGCCGCCATGAATTTGAGAAAGGTTTGTTTTGTTTCCCTTGGAATCATCCCAAATCAGTCATGCATATGTGCGAAGTATTCTATGGTTTGGTAGATTAATTACCTCCACTCCATATGTGTTCCTAGCACACCAAGCCACTGATTGATTTGTTCAAGGAGAAGGAGTTCCTTCATAACAACTAGTCATGACTTATGTTAGGACTTCATTATCCTCAATGATGGTTCCCAACCTGAACTCGGTAGTGTTTATTATAAGACTACTAGGTGGTCATGCTTGTCTAGGACCGCATGATCACATGTGTGTAGCATAACCAGCTCATGTTTTGGAGCTTGCTATTGTAGTTCATTCCCCGAGAATCTCGCAACGTCATCTCGTCAAATTGTGTTGCAAACCTTCATTTTCCTTTCTAGACTCGATGAGTATGGAATATCCTGACACCAACCAAATCTGAATCTCAAGCAGATATGATGGTTGGAGCGTTTTCCAAGAACTATAATATTGGTCTCTCGATAACCGGTAAAGTGGATGTCGTGGCCAACACATCCAGCCGGAAGACCTATTATTGTAGTATCTCGATTGAAGAAAGTTGGCCACCTTCCCATGAGGATTTCGTAGGATTTACCTCTGTAGTTAATCCTTGTGGATTCTTGAGCTTCTGAAGTCCGACCTTTACTTGATGTCCTAGATACCAAAACATATCAATAAATGGGTTATACTAGCACATCAAGGAGAACATTAGAAGCGGAGTGCCAAATGTCTCTCAGTCGATCATCCAGATTTTGTTCCCTTGGCCTCGCTAAGGTGAAATCTGAGAAAGTGTTATCTTCCTTTGCATCTGCATTATCCATCACCATTCATCATGGTGGTATGTTGTGTTGCCAGGATCCTTGACACCGGTATTGGTAAAACCTTGATGAATATGGAGATGCTCAAGTTCTTGAGAGCATGCGCTAGCACCAGGTTTTATTGCTGGCGTTAACTGGGATTTGCTCCATGTTTCCTCGGTTATGTTATAACCTTTTCAAACAGTGGACTCACTCTCGACTGTTGAGTTCTTCCCCAGTGACCAGAATCATTCCCAACATTTGCATTTTGTTCCTAGCTTGCACCTCAGTAGTTGTTGTTCAGGATCATCTTCAAAGTGGACATACCATGGGTCCCATCCATTTCCGATGATAAGCAAAATCATCCATTGCGTTGTCTTCAACAAGGTAGTCCACATCATCCATTCTAGTCTCGGTATGCCATCCCTACTTACTCCGCCAAACGATTGCTCGAGATTTTCCCTAGGCTGGTATAGAGGATTTTATCGATCTCTGGATCAAAAGTAATTCTTTTTGCCGCTTAAGGGATGATTCTACGGGTCACCCTCCTCCAAGATGTCTCGTTTTGGTGTCATGGCAACTCAATTCCTCGCTACTTTGGCAACCGACCACCACCCTCTTAGGTGTGGAATTGTTTGCCTACCTAGTGTACCTTTGTCATGTGTTACACTCCATTCCTCTCGATGTATGCTTCGTGTCTCAGCTCGAGAGTTGTTTCAGCGTCTCGCTCCACGAGTTGATCCTGAGTTGTTCGATCTTCGATAAGATCAATCCTTCTAGAGTTTTTCCTTTCCTCTCATTGTCATGTTGGATATAGTTCTCAAAGCAAGACGTCGAGATTAAGGTGATGCAATGAATCATCATCCTCGAGAAAGACATCTGGATCGTGAAGATTGTGATAGCTTGTGTCCCTCTGTCTTCTTACCTCACGACTTGAATCTCGGGATGAGATTCTTGTTTAGTGGGGGCGAGTTGTCACAGCCCTAGAATTGGTTGTAACTAGTTGCACAAGCATTCATGCATCATGTATAGATTTCTGAAAGTTGAATTGGGGAAAGTGGAAAGCCTCAGAAATCTTTTCTGAAAATGATCAACATTAAAAATTGCTTCAAATAAACCCAAGAAAATGTTCCTGTTCGTTTATGGAAATATTGGCAAGAGGTAAAATTCAAACCAATATTTTTGGAATCACATAAATATTTATTTGGGCCTTTGAATTAAGTCAATACTTATTTGAATTGGAGCTACTAATTCCTATAAAATATTTGCTAGCTCCAAATATTCTGAAACTTGGTGAGGGACTCTGGTTTAAATCAGATAGTGCCCATAAAAGTTTGTAGAATTTTATAAAGTGTTTTAGTATTTAAACTAAGTCAAAACATACTGCAAAAAAATAGAAAACAGAAAATAGGAAAGAGAGAGAGAAGAACTCACCTGCCTCACCCACTTGGGCCTCCTTACCCGGCGGCCCAGCTAACCGGCCCAGCCCACCAGGGGCAGCACTGTCTTCTTCCTCCTGTCAGGAGGAGAAGCAGCTGCGTGCCCGATGGCCGGCGAGCCACGCTGGCTCATTCCTGCCTGCGTGCCCCCCCCCCTCGACTGCCTGGTCGCCGCCACGCACACCCCCCCGACCCCCTCGTCCTCTCTCACTCTCTCCCGACCTCTTCCCCCTCCTCTGCTTCCTCTCCCTCCCTAGCCGAGCACAGCCACGGCCGTGTCGTCGTAACGCCGCAGCCATCGGCCCTACCGCACCTCGTCGACGTGTCCATGACCTCCGCCTCGACGCCCTTGTCCTCCTCGTAGACTCGCTCGACGCGGGACGCACCGCAGCACCGCCATCGCCGTCTTCTTCAACCTCAGTCCGCCGAGATCGCCGGCGCTCCCCAAGACCACCGCTGCACTCCCCGTGAGCTTCTCCTTCGATCCCCACTTCCCCCTTGCTCGTTTGCGCCGTGTAGTCGCCGCCCTCTTCGAGCCCGAGAGCATCTTGCCACCGGCCATGGCGTAGCCGTGGCCACAACCGCGCAAGCTCGCAACCGAGCGCGCCACCGTGCTCAGTTCCCAGGAGTCGACCGCGACCACCCGCGGCTCCTGCCGTTCCCTGCATCGCCTAACCCGCTGTTGGCCGAACTCTGGCCGCCGCAAAGCTCGACGTTGCCATCGTTTCGGACCACCCCGAGCCCAAACACCACTACCACTGGACGCGGACGAGTCTCCTCGTCACGTAGAGCCTCTCCGCCGCACAAATGGTCGCCTGTGGGCGATTCCCGAGTCGCACCGCCGTCTCGGCCCTCGCCGGCGGCTAAACGCCGGCGGGTTGACCGCTTTGACCGGCAGGGTTGACCCCGCTGGCCCGGGTAGACCCCGTTTTGACCTCCCCTGGGTCCTGACGTGTGGGCCCAGACCCCTATTTAATTACTGTTAGTTTAATAATTGTTAATTAACTTAGTTAACCCACTGACTCGCTGACATGTGGGCCCAGCCCTGTTGACATTTTAGTTAGTGTTAGCTTAGGGCTAATTACTCAGTCAATTAGCCGAGTCACTGACCTGCGGGTCCCAGGGGTCAGTTTGACCTGGACCGCGCCCGTTGACCGCTGACCTCACAGTGATGTCATGCTGACGTAATAACTCTTTTCTGGATTTATTCTTTTACAGGAAATTCCAGAAAATAGCTAAAACTTCTAAAAATCATAGAAATTCAACCGTAGCTCAGAATGAAATAAATTATATATGAAAAATGATCAGAAAAATCTAATATATCCATCTGTACCACTTTCATGCATGATAAAGCAACTTAAACCTGCTGTTTATATCAAAATAGTATAAGGCACTATTTAAATTCATAATTTGAGTTTGGGATTGAACCTTTGGTTCAAAATGACCCAGACCCATCTGGTTGTAGGTGCATTAGCCCAACACACTCATTTTACCATGTCATGATCATGCATCATATTGTGCATTGCATTGATTGTGTTTCTTTCTCTGTTGCCGGTATTTGTCCCCTCTCAGTAGACGTTGCTTCGACGATGAGTTCGATGACACCGATGAAGAGCTATACCATCTTCAGAAGTGCTAGGCAAGCAAAACCTCCTTGTGCATTCTGATACAATCCCACTCTCCCGCTCCTGCTCTCTTTTACTGCATTAGGACAACACGATTCCTCTGTTACTTGTTGCGGTAGTTGAACCCCTTATCCTCTGCATGACCTGTCATTGCCACAGTAAATAGATGAAAGCCACTAGCATGAGTAGGAGTTGTTTGAGCCCTGATGTTCCTACTCATTCATGCTTGTTTGCCATGCCTGCTATTGCTTAGAGTTGTGTCAGGTCTGATTCATCGGGGATGAACCGGAGGTGCGTAAACATGTCCTACAGTGTGTGAGCTATGTGTGTGAACACGATTTGGTAAAGGTAGCGATGAGAGGCCATGTAGGAGTACATGGTGGGTTGTCTCATTGAAACCGTTCTTAGGAACTGAGTTCTGTGTTTGTGATCCATGAAACAGTTACTACCACGCATTGGGCCCGAAACCAATGGACCCTCTCGGCTTCTTGATCACCCTTGTCCTCTGCCCAGGAGTTGCAACTAGTTTCTGGTGTTTATAGGATATGTGTTGGCGGCCGTGTGTAATGCTGACCCTAGGGGTGGGCTATGTTGCGGTAGATACACCGTGGCCGGGCATGCCGGACGCCCGTTTGGTGTCTCGGAACCCTGTACACATCGTTCGGGGCCGTATGTGGAAACCTCGGCCGGACTCCCTACGGATGGAACCTGGATAGGCGATAAACCTGGACTAGAGACTTGAGTGTTTAGGTAGGCCGTGGCCGACACCCTCGTTGGGCTTTCGCTTGAAGGTTGCCGAGTACATGTCGTGTAAACGGCGGTAAGTGGTGAGAGCATGTGTGAAGAAGTACACCCCTGCAGGGTTAACATCATCTATTCGAATAGCCGTGTCCAGGGTAATGGACTTCTGGGTTGCCTATAGCAGTTCATAGACAAGTGAAAGTGGATACTCTAAAACTCGCAAGATAAGTCTGAGTGCTATGGATGGCCTTCTCGTAGGGAGACAGGAGTGGTTCCATAGTGGTGTATTGGATGGTGAATATGTGGACTTGTGTGTTCCACCTCAAAAGAGTTGCTTGCAGTCGTAGTTCAGGTTAGCCACTGAGTCAAAGTTGGCTTGCTGCAGTTAAACTCCACCCCCCCCCCTTGTTGATACCGATGCATATGTAGCTAGTTCTGATGTAAGTCTTGCTGAGTACCTTTGTACTCACGTTTGCTTAATTTATGTTTTACAGAGAGAGACTTCAGTCTCGCTAGTAGTTTCCGTGTGGACTTCGACGTTAGCTTGATACCTTAGCTACGATCTTGTGCCCTCGGCAGGATCTGGTAGATAGTCAGGCTTCTTAGCCTTTTTCCATTTATAGATGTCTGTACTCAGACATGTTAAGCTTCCGCATGTGCTTGATTTGTATGCTGTGATTGTTGGGTCATGAGACCCATGTTTGTAATATCTCGCTCCTCGGAGCCTAAGGAATAAATACTTGAGTTGTAGAGTTATGTTGTGATGCCATGTTGTATTTACACATATCGAGCATATTGTGTGTATGATTGAAATGCTTGGTATGTGTGGGATCCGACAACCTAGTTGTTTATCCTTGGCAGCCTCTCTTATGGGGAAATGTAGTCTAGTGCTTCCATGAGCCATAGTAGTCCGCTACAGCCCGGTTCACCGGAGTCCTGCTAGCCCAGCACTACTGCTCAGGACACTTGACTGGCCGGCATGTGTTTCATTTCGTTCATGTGTCTGTCCCTTCGGGGAAATGTCACGCGGTGACATCCGGAGTCCTGCCTAGCCTGCTACAGCCCGGGTTCCCGGAGTCCTGTTAGCCTAGTGCTACAACCCGGATTCACACGCTGCTGACCGACATGCTCGATGTGATTCATGTATGCCTGTCCCCATAGGTTAGTGCCGCTTTGGGTTCACGACTAGCCATGTCAGCCCGGGTTCTCTGTCATATGGATGCTAGCGACACTATCATATACGTGAGCCAAAAGGCCCAAACGGTCCCGGGCCATGGTAAGGCGACACCCGTGGGAATACCGTGCGTGAGGCCGCAAAGTGATATGAGGTGTTACCGGCTAGATTGATGTGATTTGGAATCGGGGTCCTGACAGTAAAGGGAAGGGAAGGATGAAACCAGTGACTCGTTGAAGACAATGATTTGTTGGACCAGTTCCAGTTGCTGTGACAATTGTACGTCTGGTTAGGGCGGCTAGGTATTTAAACCTTAGGACACACAGTCCCGGACACCCAGTCTTGAACATGCAGCTCAGGACACCCAGTCCTCACCGTATTCCCCTTGAGCTAAGGTCACACAGACCTCGCCCAATCACTCTGGTAAGTCTTCAAGGTAGACTCCCAAACCTTCACAGACTTCGTTCACCGGCAATCCACAATGTCTCTTGGATGCTCAGAACATGACGCCTAACCGGCTAGAGGATGCACAGTCCTCAAGTGTAATAAGTCTTCAGATCACACAGACAAGAAGACTTAAGTGATGCCTAATTCTCTTTGGCTCTGGGTGGTTAGGGCTTTATCCTCGCAAGGAATTCTCTCTCAAAGGCTTCTAGGTGGGTTGCTCTCAAACGACAAAAGTCGTACTCTGAATCTGAGCAGCCAACCATTTATGGTTGTAGGGGGTGGGCTATTTATAGCCACTAGGCAACCCGACCTGATTTGTCCGAAATGACCCTGGGTCACTAAGGAACTGACACGTGTTCCAACGGTCAGATTTCAAACTCACACGGCAACTTTACTTGGGCTACAAGCAAAGCTGACTTGTCCGACTCTGGACAAGATTCGCTCTCATAGTCTTCACTCGAAGACATAGGTTTTGTTTAAGCATCACTTCAGTCATTCTGACTAGTTCTCTTGGACCCCACTTAACAGTATGGTGGTTCCTATGACTCAACACAGAAGAAAAAGGACTACGAAAGATCTAAGTCTTCGAGCTCCATAGGCTTCATGCGGTGTCTTCTCTTGTCATAGTCTTCAATGTGAATATCTTCATATACCACCTTTGACTTCAATGTCTTCATACATTTTTAGGGGTCATCTCTGGTAGGAAAACCGAATCAATGAGGGACTTCTACCTATGTTATCCTGCAATTCTCACAAACACATTAGTCCCTCAACTAGGTTTGTCGTCAATACCCCAAAACCAACTAGGGGTGGCACTAGATGCACTTACAATGCCGCCGCCGTTGCGCATGCCGGCGCCCGCCTGCTCCCGCCAACAATTTCTCTCCCATCACCGTCGTGTCGCTGCCATCCCTGTGCCATGAAACCGAAGGCTCGCCCACTCACGTCGTCTGTAGTCACTCCTCGCGATGCTGCCGTGCTGCCAAGCATGCGAGCAGCTGGTGGAGCCGCGTCTATGCACGTGGCGTACGAAGAGGATGACGAGCGCGTGCTCCAGCATGCCGGTGAGGAGGAACTAGCGTGTCATTGTCGTCTCCGCCGCGCGGAGGAGGCGCGCATGGTGGCTGTTGCGGCGGAAGCCGGTCGCGCGCGCATCGAGCCCGCAAACCGGGTGCGGACGTGGAATCTACCTTCGAGACCTTGAATGCCACGTGGATCCTGCAATCTGAAGGAGCAATTTGGGTCAGTCGACTCATGTGAGCCGTTTGATGCAACATGGATGGCTAGAAGGGCTTCTTCCACCTCTTTTGTCGTCTTCTTCCTTTGCTCCGTCGAACTTCTTTCACAAATCGACTGGCCCAAATTATACTACTAGTATGAACGTATTAAGTACAGTAGGAACACGAAGATACGAGCAATAGTACCAACTGCAAGAAGAACAGTAGTAAGACATAGTACTAGTACTACTGTACGTACTAAAGAGTTCAAATAACGAGAAAGAACATAAACATAGTTCTGCTGGGCCTCAGCACAACACACCCTTGAAAATAAACTAATAAGCAACTAGTCCGCTTGACACTGCAGTAGAACCAGCATGAGCAACGGCACTGCAACCTACTTGGAGTCCGAGTCCACGTCCTCGACTTCGTTCTCGTCCCTCTTCCTCTTCCTCTTCGCCGACGCTTCTTTGCTTGAACCGGACACTGGGCTCTGTTTCTTCATCCAACCCTTGTAGATATTTAAACAAAGGTAGGCATCCATTGCTGCATACAGGATGTGACCTTCATCTAATGTCTTCGACTCCCATGCATGATGAAACTCGTGATGAGGTTTCTTCACTTTAGAGTACGAAGGATCAATCATGGCTACTGCCAGGGTCAGCATTGAAGGTTGAAAGGAGGACACCAGGCTTGCCTTCCGGAGATCAAAGGGCTGGCCTACAACGAGACCTATCCGACGCAGGACATAACTGTCGTTCTTAAAGCCTATAGTAACGAATTTCACTCTTTTGTCCATGAGGAAGTTCTTAAAATCCTGGCACTCAACGTCGGCATGGCATATGTGGTAGACCAAGCAAACGTTATGTATGCAAACCTGGATCACGGCGGGCTTCTTCCTCTCTTCGTCCTTTAGATCCTTCTCTCCTCCCAGGACTGTGGTGTACTCAACATCTAGCCCAGCTACCCACTCATCCATTGAATTGTTGAACATGCGTAGGAAGCGAGCAAGCCATGCTTTCACCGTCTTGGATCCACGTGTGTAGATGACGATGAACTGATCGCCGGTGATGGCTCTAACCTGGTACTCAGTGGCGACCATGGAGATTTGGGAGGCTATGGATTTTGGAGGAGGGTTAGGAGAAGTTGAACTGTTGTACCCCGCAAAAAAACTAGGAGCGAACTAATGTGAAAGGACGGGACGACTGGGAGCGAACTGTTGTAAGGTAGAAGACGGGGACGAGTAGGGCGTGCGAACGGCGTGGGGTTGCTGGCTTGCCCGGTGGATAAACGGCTGCAAGCCCCCAAAGAGTTCTCGAGAACTATGCGGGGCCCACTAGATGTCATGTCTACTAGACCCATATTGTAGGCCTGACGGTATAGCTTCTGCCTGTTCACACGCCATGCCGGCGCATGGATGTAACTTCACTTAATTCCGTCAAACATCGCACCTCCCACGACCTTTGCCTCCCTCGCGCTGTCGCGCCCTTTGAGACTTCGACCGGCTATAAATGAGCAATTTTTTTGCGTACTCCGTATGCATGATACTCCCTCTGGTCCTTTTTACTCCCGTCAACCATTTGCAAAGTGTTTGACCAAATTTATACTTTTTTTGAACACCACCTTATATTAATTAACCAGCCACACCAGTACACTCATTCGATGCAATATTAACCACACAGGGTGGTACATTATTTACAAGAATACTATTTAATCTATTGTCAAAGCTATACTTAGCGATTAAGTGTGCCACCTTATTGGCCGAACGGCTAATCTTTGACAATTGAAGATTGTTGATCAACTTCGAGATGCTCAACGCTTTCATCTTCAGGTCACGCATAGCAGACCTGTCAATGCTTTGACAGGCATCAATGAAATCCCACGACCAAATTTATAGTAAAAATATCAATATCTACCATACTCTCAAAACACATAGGCGCGGTGCATTAACTTCTACCTCGTTTCTTGTTTCTTGACATATCAACCAATAGGAGATGTGGGTGTGCATGCTTTTAATGACTTGACACTACCAAACACGACATGCAGTGGTTAGTTCATTGCATGCAATGCTATTAATTAGCAAATAAACATTAAGATCTCTCGTTTTCCCCTCCTCCTTGGTCATAGTGCACAATCTAAGATGACTTGCTCACCTAGACGGAGGGAGTATTGATTATAATGAGTACTCCCTCCTTCCATCTATATAGGGCCTAATGCGTTTTTCAAGACCGCCTTTGACTATTGATAAAATTAATACTACATGACATGCATAATGTGAAAATTATATCATTGAAAGCTCCTTTCACATACAAATTTGATGATGTGCTTTGTGTAAGTTGCATGTCATATATTATTGCTCTAACATTTAGTCGAAGTTAGCCTCAAAAAACGCATTAGGCCCTATATAGATGGAAGGAGGGAGTATAAGAACTACGTTTTATAATGAGTGTAAAAATATTGATTTGACATTGTGAATGTTGACACATTGTGGAATAGTTTTTGAAGTCTGCAAAAGTACTCAGCTAGTGCTGTCGTTCTCCACAAAAAATGTGTTTACCAATGCATGCATGAACTCTAGTTACTCTAACCCCCCCCCTCTCTCTTCTTTAATTCTTTGCCACATCAGCATGTTTGCTATTCCCGTGTGCATGATACCAGCTAAGATACCACCATTATGGCCAGCCTTAATCATCGCATGCAATAATTTAGTGCACCTTGAAATATGAACATGTGTGGGACATGTTTGTTTTTAATGACTTGAGACTATACCTAGCCCGGCATGCAAGATGACTTATTATGCACCATTCCCCATACCTGCAGGAAGCCCGTTCGTCTCCAAATTTTTTCCTCTCCATGTGTGGAAACAATATGCCTGCCAAACTCTCCTTCTCCCTCCGGCGGTCCCACCACTCCACCCCGTGTGAAAAAAATCTGCATGCATGACTCTCCTCCCCCCATGCTCGTCCAATCCATTGTGACCAGCAATATTTCCACCCCTTCGCTCCCCCATAATTTACTCCAACAAATATGCCCACGTAGCTGTTACTTAACTGCAGGTGCATTCGGTCACTGACATATGGGCCCAACAGGGGTCTGGCCCACATGTCAGTGATGCAACTGGATCGGCAGTTAAGTCAGTGCAGCACAGTCCATATCTTACGTAGGTGTGCCATTGCTCGCTATAAATACTGCGCCTCCCACGACATCGCTATCTCCTCCCCCTCACGTTCACATTCATCGCTATCTCCTCCCCCTCCCTCTCACGTCGACCACCATCGCATTGCCCCTCCCAAGCCCTAGGAGCCCCTCGCTGCACCGCGCGGACGGTCAAGCGTCGCCGTTTCGTCCCTCGCCGCCACTAATCGAGGAGGAGGCGTCGGTGTTCCGCTCCTCGCCGCTACGCGACATGTCGCCATTCCGTTCCTCACCGCCACTAGTCGAGGAGGACGCGTCGGCATTACACTCCTCGCCGCGACGCATCGAGGTGGATGCGTCGGCGTTCCCAATCTCGCTAGCACGCGTGCCGGAGGACGCGTTAGCTCCCCGCTACGAGGAGAACGCCGCGCTGCCCGCCGAGCCCTCCAGCCTTCAGGAGCTTTGGAAAGAAATGGATGTCGCCTTGTGGGAGGCTTTGCCTCCAGCAGAGGGTGCCAGAATAGAGGCGGAGAAGAAGGCCGAGGAAGAGAAGCGCACCGCGGAACAAGCTGCCTGGGAGGCCTATGTCACGTCTGAGAGAGTCAGGCAATTGGCTCTTTGGCAGAAGGCTCGTGCGAGGGCCGTGAGGGTGGCGGAGGACGCCCGTGCCGACGCCCTAAGTGTAGTCGGGCCCAAGTGCCTCATCTACGCTTGGCGGTACGTGGACCGGGTGCACGCTTCCATCGAGGAGGAGTACCTGTTGGCGCCGGATCACCACACCGGTGAGATCGCACTCGCCCGCCGGCAAGCCGCCAATCAGCACCTTGCGAGTTGCGAGGCTGGGGAAGAGGCGTTGTGTCGGTGCGCTGGGAAACGGCCGCGCACCAGGGCACTCGTGGCGCGCCGCAAGCGCTCCTGCGAGCGTCGTGGCTTTTAGGAGGAGTATAATTTTTGTTTCGTAAGGCAATCTCATTAGTTTTGGGACGCAAATGATAAATCCTGAACGTTTAGGAATTTTTAGCGTCCTTCATTAAGTATGTAAAAGGGAAAGTTTGGAAACGTTGTGTATTCGTACGCATTTTGCAAGTACGTGCATATAGCACAAACTTTACTATATACTATCGCACTACACGTCTCTCTCGACATATGCTTGCAGACTGTGCTACTCCCTCCATCCAGGTCAATAAGTCATCTTCGGTTGTGCACCGTGACCAAGAAGGAGGGAAGACTTATACACCTAGACGGAGAGAGTACTACTATTACTTATGTATGTGCAAATGCACGTTTTAACAATACGATGCGGTTTTTGTAAAAGTAGAAAAACAGCACTAGTCAAGCTTGTGAAACGATTCAATGCAAAACAAATGCAAAAATGCTCGTTTGATTGTTTACTTTTAGCTTCCTTCTCTGTGGTTATTTCTCTATCGTACTTTGTACGGAGTATCTCACTGGTTGGAAAGGCATGCAAATTCCCAAACCGCTTCCTACACCCTGTATCTCACTGGTTGCCGGCGTTGACGTTGTCGCCCATGTCGCGGATGAGGTTGCCAAGGTCGGGGAAGAAGTCGTCGTTCGCGAAGTCGTCGCTGCTAGCAGTCGCGCGAGTGCGCTCCCCAAAAACCTAATCGCCCCTCTCCTGTACAGGATCATGAGAGGCGGGGTTCCGGAGGCCTGCTGTCCCTTCTCCCGGTGCACACTGAAAGGAGGGATGGAGAAGACTTGCTTGGAGGCGCAATGATCTGGAACGGTGGTGAGAAACTATATAGTGCGGGCCAGGTAGGTCGTGGGAGTATAGCTCCGTCCTTGGCTCGGCTCAATCCCGCAACCCGCGGCACGTCGTGACGAGGCGTGGCGTGGCGAGGCGAGCGAGAAGGAGGAGCGCGCATGTAGGTCTCCTCTTCTCATGCTCGTACAAGTGATAGAAGAGCTCACCTTATAAAGGCCTACTAGCAAAATTCCAACATCGACCAGGCCGTCCATGAAACGGGAGTGGCTGTAGGGGACATTGCGCCAGTTGAATATATGAGCAAGTTACTACGAGATTTAATCCGAATAAGCACAAAATAAATCATGACGGCTATAAAAGAGATGAAACTAATCATGTGGACTAGCATAGTAGTAGGATACATATTAGAAACATGAATTCTACCACGATTTCGGACAGGAAGGACAGAAACACATACGGTGCAACGGGAGCAGCACCGTTGGCGTTGAGGTTGTCGCCCATGTCCAAACACCACATAGACACGGTCTTTGAGCACGGTTCGTAGTCGTTCCATGCTTGGGCATTGAAGTTTGTAACTATTTTAGATTAGAATATACTACTCCTCCGGTGCTAGTAGTCGAGCAGAGTCCTACTCTACTACTCTACTCAAGCAAGTTAGGGCATAGCATTGTAGGGAGTACTAGTACTGTGATCACTCAAGCAAGTTGTCTGGCATCGACATGACCCTACGCTGCTGGTATGTGTCTCGTAAGTCAAGCGGCGTGATGTAGTCATCATCACCTGTCCACTTCCCGCAGCACATATTTGCTTCTCCATCTTTGTCTGCACATAATCTCGTCCAATCTTCCATCCCCGCTAAGGCGCCTCCCCCCTCGTCCGGAACCCAAGCACTAACAATGGCAGAACTGAGTAGCGTCCTCCAAAAGAGTGGCTGGAATTCGCTCCCCACAGAGGTAATCAAGCTCATTGTTTCGCATGTGGACAATCTCAGTACCATGCCGCTCGTCGCGTGCTTGTCGGGGCTGTACCGTTTACTCAAAGCCCTCAGGTTGGAGCTTTTTAAGCCAGCTCCTTGCTTGCTGATGCCGCCTGATCTTCAAAAACGGCGTGTCACGCAACATAACGATCATAGGGTGGCGAGCATCAACCCCCTTGACTGCGATCCGATCCCCGTCAGCCTCAACTACATTAACGGTATGTACTGGGTCGGCATGAACACGTCTTTGATGGTGCTCGTCGATGGTCGCGGCAGCTGGATGCTCGTGGAGGTCTACACCCGGCGATTGATCCCCCTTCCTTCGATTAACATTGCACTGCTTTGGCACCACGGCCCAGAATACTCGGAATCTTACAGTAGCCAACATGATACCAAGTTTGATTTGCTCAAGGTTGTAATCTGCCAAGTGCCCACAAGATCTGTGAATTATAAAGAATTCAGGCTAATTGCGTTCTTCAACCGTGGTCTCCCCTATCTGACAGGTCACTGTGGTAAGTGGATAAATCTGCACGTCCATCGCAGGATTATACATCCTCCATGGTTCTCTGATGCCATTGAACACAAGGGCTTCATTTACGCAGTCGACTCCTTCTATGGTTGGACGTATTGCTGGCCTACTCCAGTCATCGCTACAAACGGCTGTTACATCAGTATGTTACTTTCCTATGATATCATGATGGCTTGCTTATATTACTGTCAACATTTGCTGAAAAAATATTCATGCTCATAACATGCTGTTCTTAAGATTGACTAAACCAAGAGCCCTTTTTTATTTGACTCCAACTTGATATGATGTTGTAGGCCGCCTGGTGTCCCTACCCTTCCTAATCCCAGAACCTTCCAAAGAAAAGCGGCATGGCAGTTGCAGGTGGTTCCTGGCTCGATCAGACGACGATGAAATATTGATGATTGTTCGCACGTACCGGACATGTTGTTTCGCGGAATACAATCACAGTCACTGCAAGGTCTTTGAGCAGGATCCCAGCTTCTCTGGGCCTTCAGGAATTTTTGACTAGAGGCTGGTAAGTAGCCTTGGTACACGCTCTCTGTTTGTCGGACTGAATTATATGATTAACCAGGAGATAACCGATGGCAAGGATCATGATGGCAGCGTGGTTTCGTTCATCAGGCAAAACTGTGTGTACACAGCGTACCATGACTCTCTGCATGCACCATACCCTGATATGTGCCGCCACGCTCTGTAGCCCAAAGTAGGAGAGAGGGTCGCAAGTATCAGACTTCGACCTGCTGGCTAGAGTTTCCCCCGTCAGGCACCCATCTGGTTCAAGCCATCAGCCAATCTCCACAGCTTAATAGATAGTAACGTCTAACTGAGCCAGTTAGTGTAGTAGGATCTTTATTTAGTTTGATGCATACACTTGTTCTTTTTTGGTAGCCCTTTTGTAATGATGGCTGATGTTTGGTTTGGAAGAGAGAGCTACGTCTTCACTCTTCTGGCCTACTTACTGCTTATGTTGCACCCCCAGCCCTGGTTGTTGCTGCTGTTGTTTTCAATGTACAATCAGTAGTATATTTCGTCTGTTGGTTGAATAAATGTGTTGTTAGAACGACAAACACAATGTTTTGGAAGTTGTTGCACGGTTCGATCCTTTAGTGCCCCGTACCGTACGTAGCGCATACTATTTATCATACGGAACACATTTTTTTTGAAACTCGGAACACATTTTCCACTTGTTGATAACATGCAGCCCACTGATGAAGGCCCAATAGAGAAGCCCATAATTAACTGGAAGGGAGGCTCTCACATGAATCCGGCCCAGGTACATGCTCATGGTCCCCTAAACACAAATAAGTAAATAAATAAATAAATAAAGCTAAATGCTCATGCACCAGTTCTTTGGGAAAATAGGTAGCCCAGTATTTCATTTTGAAGAATACCCAAGCTAGGCCTATTTGTTTTCTCCGAATTACTGGGCTGCAAATCTTTCAAGACGAGGAGGGATGCATTCCGGCCTGGCTTAAGGGTATGGTCAATGTCTGTTAAAATTAATATCAAAAGGGGTTGAAAATACCAAAAAAAATATAGCAAATGGGATATAAGTTTCTTTTTTGTTTTTGTTCTTCACTCATATCTTATACGTATTTCATTGGATTTAACATGACATAGTACTAATTTATTTTTAAATTTGTTTTAGTATGGCTATTAATTTTTGGATTAAGAATATTTTGTTCCCCAGCAAAAAATTGCGAATTTTCAAAATTTCCCACATATTTAGTAAATTTTTTGACCCTGGTACTGACCAGAAAATGGCCAGCAATTCTAAAAATGGAAAACGGGCTGCAATAAATTCCATATGAATTAGAAAATGGGTAAAAATTATAAAAATAATAGCAAATGGGATGTACACACCACAGATTTCGAGGTTGACTTGTTTACGCAAGGCTTTGTCAGTGAACACACGATTCTAGCAGCAGTTAGTGTTGGATGTCCATCCAACGGCCGACGAGCTTCTTCAATCTCTGATCTACCTACTCCAGCGGCCTAAACTAGCGCTGGCGGGACTGCCTGCTCCCTCCTCTTGCGGCCCGCTGTGATGCCGCGCAGGCTTCCCCGGCCCACCCTACTCCCTCTGCTGGCCTGGCCGCACGCAATCAACTGCCTCCTTATTACGCGAAAAAAATGATTCCTCCCACTGACATCTGGGGCGCACCGGTTGGGAGGCTGACTTGTGGGCCTACTAAGTTGAGGCATACGCAGGGCTTGTCAACTTAGTCAACAAACGATTCTAGCAGTAGTAACCGTTGGATTTGAATCAAACGGTCCTGCTGCTTCTTCAATCGCTGCTCTTCTTGCACCAACCGCCCTGTAACGCCCTCGATGCGGCTATATCTCCCACGTGTCGAAGCACGACTTAGAGGCATAACCGCATTGAAAGCAATGTCGCAAGTGAGGTAATCTTCACACAACCCATGTAATACATAAGGAAAGAGATACATAGTTGGCTTACAATCGCCACTTCACACAATTACATGAATAAAGCATTACATCATCCAAATACAATCAAGGCCCGACTACAGAGCCAAAACAAAAGAAGACTACCCCAAATGCTACACAGATCCCCGATCGTCCCGACTGGGCTCCACTACTAATCAACTAGAACGAAACAACACAAAGGACAAGATCTTCATCGAGCTCCTCCTTGAGCTTGGTTGCGTCACCTGCACGGTTCAACGGCACCTGCAAACTGGTTTTGGAAGTATCTGTGAGTCACGGGGACTCAGCAATCTTGCACCCTCCCGATCAAGACTATTTAAGCTTATGGGTAAGGTAAAGGTATGAGGTGGAGCTGCAACAAGCGACTAGCATATATGGTGGCTAACCTATTCGCAAAAGAGAGCGAGAAGAGAAGGCAAAAGCACGGTCGAACAACTATGATCAGTGATCCTAGAGCAACCTACGTCAAGCATAACTCCAACACCATGTTCACTTCCCGGACTCCGCCGGAAAGAGACCATCACGGTTACACACGCGGTTGATGTATTATAATTAAGGTCAACTTCAGGTGTTCTACAACGGGACGTTAACAAATTCCCATCTGCCCATAACCGCGGGCACGGCTTTCGAAAGTTCAAATCCCTGCAGGGGTGTCCCAACTTAGCCCATCACAAGCTCTCACGGTCAACGAAGGATATTCCTTCTAGCGGGAAGACCCGATCAGACTCGGAATCCCGGTTACAAGACATTTCGACAATGGTAAAACAAATCCAGCAACACCGCCCGAATGTGCCGACAAATCCTGATAGGAGCTGCACACCGGATGAGCAGTCCGTACAACTAAAACCACCCCTCGAGTTTCCCCGAGGTGGCGCTACAAGGGGCTCTAGTTTGGACCAACACTCAGAGGAGCACTGGCCCGGGGGGGGGGGGGGGGGGGGTAAAATAATGATGACCCTCAGGAGCGCGACTCCCAAGAGAAAAGAAAAGGGCTGGTGGAAAATGGTAAAGCCAATGTTGGGCATTGCTGGAGGAGTTTTATTCAAGGCGAACTGTCAAGGGGTTCCCATAATAGCCCAACCATGTAAGGAACGCAAAATCCGGGAACATAACACCGATATGACGGAAACTAGGGCGGCAAGAGTGGAACAAAACACCAGGCATAAGGCCGAGCCTTCCACCCTTTACCAAGTATATAGATGCATTAATTAAAAAGATATATTGTGATATCCCAACAAGTAAACATGTTCCAACAAGGAACAACATCTCCATGTTCCAACAAGGAACAAACTTCAATCTTCACCTGCAACTAACAACGCTATAAGAGGGGCTGAGCAAATTGGTAACATAGCCAAACAACGGTTTGCTAGGACAAGGTGGGTTAGAGGCTTGGTTCAACAATATGGGAGGCATGATAAGCAAGTGGTAGGTATCGCAGCATAGGCATAGCAAAAGAGCGAGCATCTAGCAAGCAAAGATTGAAGTGATTTCGAGGGTATGGTCATCTTGCCTGAGATCCCGCAAGGAAGAAGAACGAGTCCATGAAGAAGACAAACGGGCATAGATGAACGGGTCCTCACAAATGCGACGTTATCGGAACCAACCCGAAGAAGCAAACACCTGAAAGAAGCACACAACATAGTAAACAACCAACACATGAACATGGTATGATATGCGGGATGCGGTAAGCGATGCATATGCATGATTTACGAAGGAATAATGGAACCTGGCCTCAACTTGGAAATCCAAGTGTGCCACTGGAAAGGTGAGATGATTTCGTTTGAAATCGATATAAAGAACACCGGAAACGGAGACACGGTTTGGAAATGGCAAGCATTTCAAATATGGCACCGGTCTGCGATATACAGCAAGTAGCCATCTAAATGCAACAAGCTAAACATGCTACAGCACCCAAACATGGCAACAAAATACATGGCAGGGATCCATTCATGAAGCTTAACAAAAGATGAACACTGAGCTATGGCCAATTCATTCATTAACAGGTTCAAACAAGCATGGCAAAAATGCAAACGGTAAACAGGTTTCAGACTTAGTGAAATTAACACTAGTCTGGAATTTCAGATCAGGTAGCACACTTTGAAGCAATAAAACTATATTCTACAGGAACTTAACATGGCAAAGTAAGGCATGGCATGGAGCTACTCAAAGAGCTTAACAAAATTCCCTTAGTGACCTTGAGCCAAAAGGGATCAGAAAATACAATTGCAAGCATGTGAACATGGCAAAAACATAATCAGATTACAGACGTAGTGAAAAACTGGAGCATGCAAATCAGATATCAAGTAGGCATGTTACGAGCTCGATGCACTCACTACAGAGCAAGGCATGACAAACTAAGCATACACCCATCAAGAATACACATTATACAAGCTATACATGGCAAGAACAATAACATAGCATGCACGGATCAACTACAAGATCCTCGGCAAAATCGCTAACAAGTAGACAATCTGCCCAGATTCACGAAATAGCAAAAGTAGAACTTGATTGACTCAAGCTAGGGTGCTCCAGAATTGCAAACAAAGACATGGATGGATGGAGCACTACAAGATTAACAAATTATCCTTACTGATCATCCACAAAAGAGGCACGGATCACTAGGAAACAACATGAACATATGGCATAATGATAAAATAGTCCAAGGACTTAGTGGAATTGCTAAGTCTCTGAAATCAGCATTAACGAATGCACCACTTTGCAAGCTTGTGCTAGTCACCACATAAATCAGAAAATTACATGGATGGAACCTCTGTAAAGATGGCAAAGCATATAACAAAACACATGTAGAGCTCATGAGCATATCATGCACACATTAATCATGGCAAAAATGACAAATAGCTATTTGGTGCAGCAGATCTGACAATAAACTCAAATAGCTCTCTTCCAACAGCATTTCGGGCATCAAGATGAACCCAAATGAAAATGATGCAATGAGATGAAATGATGTACTCTCTGAGGCGAACATTTTGATATGCTACATGCATGAATTGGAGCTACGGATGCAAAGTTGTGACACGATGAACATGGGCATTTGAATTAGGAAATTTCGGGGACTTGGACGAAATAGGCCTCGCCCAGATCTAGGGTTGGCACAGAATCCGAGGCACAGACGGAGTTCGCCGGAATAGGGGCTGCCGGAGCTCGCTCTCGCCGAAGAAGAGGTGGATCCGGGCCGCGCCGGCAACGGGGAGGCGCCGGACGTCGGCGGAGGTGGCCGGCGCCGGGTGCGGCGACGAGGCGGAGCGGCGGCCAGAGAAGCTTGGCGCGGCGGAGGCGACCGGGTGGCGAGCTGCGGCGGTGCACCGGCGAGGTGGCGCTGGCGCCGAGGCGGCGGAGCGAGGACGGCGGCCGGCGAGCGGGGCGACAGGGCTCCTCGGGCATGCGGCGGCGAACGGGCGCAGGGCTGCAGCCCAGATCTGACCCGAGGTGGGCCGGCCTCGGGCCGCGGCGGGCGCGGAGGAGAGAGAAGGCGGCGGCACCGACGTGGCGAGACCCGATTGGTCCGGCTCGGCGGCGCGGACATGTCCGGCGGCGCGGGGGTTTTTGTCCGGGCGCGAGGTAGAGGAAGGCTAGGGTTTCATCCGCGAATTTCGGGAGGGGAGCACATATTTATAGGTAGAGGGAGCTAGGAGAGTCCAAATGAGGTGTGGTTTTTGGCCACGCGATCGTGATCGAACGCTCTAGATGATAGAAAGGGTTTAGGTGGGTTTTGGGCCACTTTGGAGGGTGTTGGGCTGCAACACACACGAGGCCTTCTCGGTCCCTCGGTTAACCGTTGGAGTATCACACGAAGCCCAAATGGCGCGAAACTTGACAGGCAGTCTACCGGTAGTAAACCAAGGCCACATGACAAGTCTCGGTCCAATCCGAAAACGTTTAACACCCGCACACGAAAAGAGGTAGAAAGGGACACCGGGTGACATAGGAGCGCCGGAATGCAAAACGGACAACGGGGGAAATGCTCGGATGCATGAGACGAACATGTATGCAAATGCAATGCACATGATGACATGATATGACATTCATGACACGCAAGCAATGTAAAGGCGACAACAGCGAATAACTGGAGGAAACCTGGCACATCGGTCTCGGGGCGCTACAACACTCCACCACTACGAGAGGATCTTGTCCCGGGATCTAGAATGGCACCGGAGGAACAACGGAAGAGAAAAGAGGAGAGGTAAAACTAAGTTGCTTCGTTGACAAACGAGTGAAACCATGAACCTTGAAGAGGTTAAGCCATTTCAAGAAAAGAATGCAACGGAGATGAACAAAGTTGAAAACACTCCGTTAGAAAAGAGGAACAAGGGAGAACAACTTCGGGCAGCACTCCGATTGAAAAGAAAAGGAATTGAATAAGAACTTGGCAAGATGAGAAGATACTTGATGAAATCACAACACACTGCCTCCGAAACTATTGAATGAATGGAACAAGGCGTAAGAACGATTTCAGGCGGCACTCCGGTTGAGAAGTGAGGCAAAACTTGACAGTATGGGAAGAACTCGAAAAGCGGGCACGACACTCCGGTTAAAAGGATAAGGACAAAAAGAACACGATCCTGACAAAGCAAGAAGATGGGTTGGAGAGAGCAACATCACAATGCCTCCGGAAAGAAGGAAAACAAGATCTTGAGAGAGCACGGTTATCACAAATGTTAGAACGGAGTTGTTGGAAAACCCACAACGAAAAGAATAAGCTTGATATGGTCTTATGGAATACATCTCAAAATTATGAGGTGACAACCTGCCACTCATGGGAAGAAGAATTGGATTGATATGACCGAGGAGACGAGAAAACTTATTTCATCGGGGGGATAAATGAAGAACCTGGGTCCTTTAAAAGCACCATAGATAGCAACAAACCTTAGGGAAGGCTTTAGGTGAAATATAACCCAAGATAATTCCAACGAAGAGGTTGATGGATTTAACATATCTCATTCTTAACAACATTCGAATCATGAAACATGAACTTAGATTATCAAGAATGACACAATACCATCTCCAATGATACGGAAGAAAGAATTGCACTCCGGATTACAATATGAAGAAAGCTTGAGCTTCTTAGAAAAGAATCTCGATGAAAGAGTTGGAGAAGGAATTAAATCCTTGATGGACCACCATGTCGAGCCTCCATGAAGAACTCCGATAACAAAGGAATTAAAAGAAAGAGAAATTGAAAACACAAGGTGAATCCTTGCAATGATTTAGATGGAGCTTCACGATGATATAATGCGGAAAAACTTGGAACTCCGGAAAAGAAAGATGAAACAAATGAAAACAAGAATTTGATGAGCCTCCGGAATAGGGAATTAATCACTTGGATGGAACAATAATAAGAATTACATTATGCGTATCCTTCACCAATTTAAATTGATGACAAGCAGCGGATTTGGCATACTACTTATTCTCGTAGAAAAATATTAAGAGAGATATCGGTAACTTGATAAGGACTTGATGGAACTGCTGGTGGAATTTGGAACAACGAATGAATTGATATGATAAACAAGGAAGAGAAATCTTGGACGAACCACCGTAAGGATTAAAATGAACGAAAATACATGAGAGAGTTTAGATACAAGAGAACAAAGAGATCATGACTGATTAGAGAATATACTTGAATGATGCACCGGTTAGATTTAGAGTATGAGAGCTGAAAATGAATAAATCTTAGATGGTGGGCTCCGGATAATCAAACTGAGAAGACTCCTGAATTGCTCCGGATAGGTGAAAAGAATTCCCACAATCGAAAATAATAATGAGAGGATGGAAACAAGCTAGAATCACGAATCTCTGAGGGAACGGATAAGATATGGAGATAAAACTCTTCTTCGGTCTTCAAATTCTGAGAATGACGATGAGAAACACCACCATGAATCGTTGATGCATTCTGGAATGAAAAATAGAAAAGGTTGAGCCAATGATGAAAAGAATTTGAAAGATCTTGGAGAAATCCTCTGACTGATTCTTACGTCACACTTTGAAAGAATTTAGGCTAGCTCTGGGAAAAATTAGAAGAGTCAGGTAAGATCCTGGGGAAAAAACCTGTGGGTTAGGGCCCACTCAAAAGAAACACCGTTGAAATGATTAAAAAGAGAGGTTGCACCGGTTGAATTAAATTACTTGAATGAGATAACAACCTCGAAAGATCTTGAATGAATGCAGAGTGGAAAACACGAATCTTCGAGATATCTTGAGCACTCCAGAACAATTGAATAGCGAGAAATGACTGAATATAAGGTGCACCAGCATGAAAAACATTAGAAACGAGGGAAAAGGGATATGATCAACACCAAAAGGTTGATTTGAAACCACCGGAGAAGAAAAAGAACGAGGAATGACGAACTTGAGGTTCCATTAGAATCTTCATGAGAATCACCGGTTTGATGGAAAAGGAAAAGAGAGACTTCACAAGAATAAAAGGATACTTGATTAAGACATCGGATTCCTTGAAGAAAAACAAAGGGAGGGAGGGTGGGAAAAAAAGACAATTTGGAATGGAAGAAACGAACACCATTGAGAAAACTTAGAATTGATCTTGCGGATGTTGAAATGATTGGATCCACTTGAAGAGAAGCACACCGGTTGAACAAGATTGGCATAACAATCTCGATTATCAAGGAGGATTGGTATTCGCATAGGAGTATGAAAACACCATTAGGAAAAGGTATGGAATCAACATTTTACTTCGAAGCAACTCGAATACCACAACTAAAAACAAAACAAAGGATTGGCTTGCAAAATAGCCAGAGCAAACATATGATAGAGATTTCGTCCGAAGTTTTCGTGGTGGGGCCTACACGGGCTCGATCGTACAGCACCATCATGTACAAGGCAGTGCACATGACATATGAAGCGTCCCCGAGTCGGCATAGCCAAGGACTCTTTAAGACACAACAAGACCACTGTAAAACCAACCGTGGATAGGCGGACCACTAGACGTCGAACCCCGATTTCATATCATACATCTGTCGGAAAGATTCCCTAAGAGCTACTTGAATTCCCACTTATAAACTCCCAAAACTTTCCGGTTATGCAATCAGGTGTTGGGCATACAGGGGAAGCATAATATCTCACCCAAAACTAGCAAATCCTACATCCAGCTGTATCCATCCTTCAACACATAACCAAGAAACCTTCGGAAATCGTCTACCTCAACCTTTGAAAAGCATATGTTATACAAGTTATGGCAATACTCCCGAACTCCCGCCCAGTACTGGGTGGCGTCGAGGTTATCTCACCAACAACTACATAAAAGAGATTTTCGATGTCGGCGAACTAAACTCAGGTATTCCAGAACTGCAACGATAAAATTGTGACGACAACACCTCGGAGCTCAACTCCCCGGGACACTGCTACAACCCCTAAATGACATGAGGCACCAAGAACAATGTTCTCGTCACAAATCCATCGGAACAATTCCAAGATACCCGCGTGATCCTAAAAAATTTTAGTGAAATTGGACAAGGGAAGAGTCAAAACTCTACGTCAGGATGCCTCACCAGAGCGACGAAGGGACTGGGGAGTAAAAAGAATTCCTAAACTCTCCGATATATAATTCCTAAATGACTCAAAACATTTTTCTAGACTCAACTCGTCCGCTAATTCGATCAAGCAGTGGGGGCTCCTAAGGTCGGGGAAGGCTCCGATACCAACTTGTAACGCCCTCGATGCGGCTATATCTCCCACATGTCGAAGCACGACTTAGAGGCATAACCGCATTAAAAGCAATGTCGCAAGTGAGGTAATCTTCACACAACCCATGTAATACATAAGGGAAAGAGATATATAGTTGGCTTACAATCGCCACTTCACACAATTACGTGAATAAAGCATTACATCATCCAAATACAATCAAGGCCCGACTACGGAGCCAAAACAAAAGAAGACTACCCCAAATGCTACACAGATCCCCGATCGTCCCGACTGGGCTCCACTACTGATCAATTAGAACGAAACAACACAAAGGACAAGATCTTCATCGAGCTCCTCCTTGAGCTTGGTTGCGTCACCTGCACGGTTCAACGGCACCTGCAAACTAGTTTTGGAACTATCTGTGAGTCACGGGGACTCGGCAATCTCGCACCCTCGCGATCAAGACTATTTAAGCTTATGGGTAAGGTAAAGGTATGAGGTGAAGCTGCAACAAGCGACTAGCATATATGGTGGCTAACCTATTCGCAAAGAGAGCGAGAAGAGAAGGCAAAAGCACGGTCGAACAACTATGATCAAGAAGTGATCCTAGAGCAACCTACGTCAATAATAACTCCAACACCGTGTTCACTTCCCGGACTCCGCCGGAAAGAAACCATCACGGTTACACACACGGTTGATGTATTTTAATTAAGGTCAACTTCATGTTTTCTACAACCAGACGTTAACAAATTCCCATCTGCCCATAACCGCGGGCACGGCTTTTGAAAGTTCAAATCCCTGCAGGGGTGTCCCAACTTAGCCCATCACAAGCTCTCACGGTCAACGAAGGATATTCCTTCTAGCGGGAAGACCCGATCAAACTCGGAATCCTGGTTACAAGAAATTTCAACAATGGTAAAACAAATCCAGCAACACCGCCCGAATGTGCCGACAAATCCCGATAGGAGCTAGAAGAGGTGGACCCGGGCCGCGCCAGCGATGAGGAGGCGCCGGACGTCGGCGGAGGTGGCCGGCGTCGGGTGCGGCGACGAGGCGGAGCGGCGGCCGGAGAAGCTTGGCGCGGCGGAGGCGACCGGGTGGCGAGCTGCGGCGGTGCACCGGCGAGGTGGCACCGGCGCCGAGGCGGCGGAGCGAGGACGGCGGCCGGCGAGCGGGGCGGCAGGGCTCCTCGGGTACGCGGCGGCGAACAGGCACGGGGCGGCGGCCCAGATCTGACCCGGGGCATCCGGCCTCGGGCCCCGGCGGGCCGCGGCAGGCGCAGAGGAGAGAGAAGGTGGCAGTGCTGACGTGGCAAGACCTGATTGGTCCAGCTCGGCGGTGCAGACATGTCCGGCGGCGCGGGGGTTTTTGTCCGGGCGCGAGGTAGAGGAAGGCTAGGGTTTCATCCGCGAATTTCGGGAGGGGAGCACATATTTATAGGTAGAGGGAGCTAGGAGAGTCCAAATGAGGTGCGGTTTTTGGCCACGCGATCATGATCGAACGCTCTAGATGATAGAAAGGGTTTTGGTGGGTTTTGGGACACTTTGGAGGGGTGTTGGGCTGCAACACACACGAGGCCTTCTCGGTCCCTCGGTTAACCATTGGAGTATCAAAGAAGCCCAAATGACGCGAAACTTGACAGGCGGTCTATCGGTAGTAAACCAAGGCCACATGACAAGTCTCGGTCCAATCCAAAAACGTTTAACACCCGCACACGAAAAGAGGTAGAAAGGGACACCGGGTGACATAGGAGCGCCGGAATGCAAAACGGACAACGAGGAAAATGCTCGGATGCATGAAACGAACATGTATGCAAATGCAATGCACATGATGACATGATATGAGATGCATGACACGCAAGCAATGACAAGGCGACAACAGCGAATAACTGGAGGACACCTGGCACATCGGTCTCGGGGCGCTACACGCCCAAACCAGCGCCGGGGAGACCGCCTGCTCCTGCCTCCAGTGGCCGGCTGTGCTGCCGATGAGGCCTCATCGCCCACTACTACTCCCACCGTTAGCCAGGCCCTGCGGCAACGGCAGCCTCACACCGCAGCCGAACCAGTGAACCCTCGTACTCCTCTCCGCGTGGGCATCCACTGCCGCGTCTTCCCCGGCTCCGTGTCATCCCCTTCCTAGGCCTCGCCGTCGTCCACCGCCTTGGTGCTCTCGGCGCGGCGTGGTCAACGACATTCCATCAGAAGAGTACTGTACGTGGAGAGGCTGACAGCTGGGTGCACGGCCACAGCCCAGTTTTTTTGTGATTTGCCAAGTAAGTCGCTTTGTCACGCCTGTTGGGCTGCAAATCTTTCAAGATGAGGAGAGTTTTCATTCGGCTGGCCGAGAAAATGGCCCATCAGTAATGAGAAATGGGCTATACATTTTTAAAACACATCAAACCGGCAATTAGTTTCAAATATCTTTTTTCATTTCGAGATTTGAAATTACATTAATTTTTACGCGTGGAGAATTTGTTGGATTTTATATTGATATACATTTATTTTTAAAATCAGTTTGAATGTGAGTCGAAATTTCGGGATTAAAAACAGTTCGGACTGCACCAAAATATGCAATGTTTCGTATAATTTTTTAACCGTGCCACAATATGGGCTGTAATGCTAAAAAAAGAATATGGGCTCCAAAAAAACCTTAATAATTAGCAAATGGGCTGTAAATTATTAGAAATAATGGAAGATGGGCTGTATGCTGTTTTCCACAGATTTGAGGCTTTCCTAAAAAAAGGTTGACGCACAAGCAGTGACTGTTGGATGGCCATCCAACGGCCATCGTGCTTCTTCAATCTCTGCTCTTCCTGCTCCAGCCGCTCAAATAGGCGGCGGCGGGACTGCCTGCTCCCTCCTCCCCGTGGCTGGCTCTGCTGCCGCGCAGGCCTCAATGCCCCACCATACTCCCATTGCTAGCCTAGCCATCCCTCTACTCACCCACACCTGCTGTTATTCTCCGGCGATGGCAGACGAACCAGTAAACCCTCGTACAGTCGTACTCCCCTCCGCGTGGGAAACAACTACCGAGTCTTCCCTGCCTCTGTTTCGTTCCCTTCCTAGGCCTCGCCGTCGTCCACCGCCCTGGTGCTCTCGGCGCGGCCTGGTCAACATGGTCAACGACCGACATGCATCTAAAGTGGACTTTACGTGGAGAGGCCGATAGCTGGGTCCACGGCCGCACGCAAGGAAATGCCTCCTTATTACACGCAAAATATTGATTCCTCCACCTGACATCAGGGACCCACCGAAAGGGCCTCTGTATTTCGCGGAAAAAAAACATTACCGCCGCTAACAGCTCAGACCCACCAGCTATATCTTCGCACGCAAGGAAGTGCCTCCTTGTTACACACAAAAAAATGAATACTCCCCCTGTTAGCTGGGACGCAGTATAGTGGCAGGCTGACTTGTGGGCCTACTAAGTTGATGGGGACGGAGGGCTTTGTCAACTTAGTCAATATGCACGATTCTAGCTCCAGTGACCGTACGATGTCCATCCAACGGCCGTAGTGCTTCTTCAACCTCTGCTCTTCTTGCTCCAGCCGCCCAAACCAGCGACGGTCGTGCCTCATGCTCGTGCCTCCCGTGGCCGGCTGCGATGCGGCGGAGGCCTCACCGCCCCCTACTACTCCCACCCCTGGCCAGGCCATCCCTCTACTCACCCACACCCCCTATTATTCTGCAGCGACGGCAGCCTCACACCGCAGCACTAGTGAACCCTCGTACTCCTCTATGTGTGGGCATCCACTGCCGCGTCTTCCCCGGCTCTGCGTCGTCCCCTTCCTAGGCCTCGCCGTCGTCCACCGCCCTGGTGCTCTTGGCGCGGCGTGGTCAACATGGTCAAGGAACAGCTTCCATCGGACGTGGACTGTACGTGGAGAGGCTGATAGCTGGGTCCACGGCCGTAGCAAGGAAGTGCCTCCTTATTACGTGCAAAATAATTATTCCTCCACCTAACAGCGGGACCCACCGGACGGGCCACCGTATTTCGCCCCCCCCCCCTGATTGCTGGGACCCACCAGCTACATCTTCGCACGCAAGGAAGTGTCTGACAGTCGGGACCCACCTGGTCGAAGCGTACGTAGCGTTGTCATTCTGTTCGCGAACGTGTACATACATATATACTGGTCGATGTAGAGGTGGCCAGGGTGCAAGAAAGAAAATACGGCCACGTATGTGTACATACGGGCGGGGTCTCAAACGCCTACTCACGCATACGTACGGCCAGGGCTCGTGTACATGGCTGGGTCGGAACGGAGAAACAGCGTCGTCGTCGTGTTCATGGGGAGGCAACAAAATGCGTCGTGTTCATGGGGAGGCAACGGAATGCGTCGTGTTCATCGGGAGGGCTTGGACGGAACAGGCAATAGAAACGAGGCCTGGCGTACCGCAGAACGGAGGAAACGGCCTTGTGTTCGACCGGCCACATTCGAAACGGGATCCTGTTCATCGGGAGGGGTGTGGCGTATCGCAAAATGGAGGAAACAGACCTCCTACGGTCGAAACGGGGGTCCTGTTGATCAGGAGGGGTGTGGCATACCGCAAAACGGAGGAAACGGACTTGTGTTGGAGCACTACGGTCGAAACGGGGGTCCTATTCATCGGGAGGGGTGTGGCGTACCGCAAAATGGGACTCCACGGGATATTGTTCATCTTCACCGTCGACCCCCTCCAGCCTCCACGAGCTACAGTTCATCCACCGTCGACCTCCTCCAGCCTCCACCTGCGACTGTTCATCCATGGGCTCCTGTTCATCCAGCCTCCACCGCGCGCTACTCCACTAGCTACTGTTCAACCAGCCCTCTCCACGGGCTCCTGTTCAACCACCCCTCCACGGGCTACTGTTCATCCTGCCCTCCACCATCTACTGTTCATCCTGCCCTCCACGGGGTGGTCCTGTTCATCCAGCCCTCAACGGGGTCCTGTTCATCCAGCCCCAACCGGCTCGATCGATCAGGGTGCTATTCATCCAGAGGCAACACCACGGGGTCATGTTCATCCACCCCCACAGGGAACTGTTCATCCAACCCCCCCCCCCCTGCAATGCTCACTGTTCATCTAGAGGCAGCATCGATCGGCTTCAGTTAGCAGCAATAGCGAAGGAATCGCTCGATCGGGTTCAGTTAACAGCCACCGAACGATCGCTCGGGTTCAGTAATGCGTAGCTTGGTGTCGGATTTCGGGTTCTGGCAGACCCTTGAGGTTCTAACACTGGGGTGCGCACGGAGATCTCTCCCCTACCGATCTACGTCTAATCTCCTCGCGTGGTCTAGCTGGAAACAATGAACAACACAAGGGACACAAGGTTTATACTGGTTCGGGCCACCGTTGTGGTGTAATACCCTACTCAGTGTGTGGTGTGGTGGATTGCCTCAGAGGCTGATGATGAACAGTACAAGGGAAGAACAGCCTCGCGAGAGGTGTTCTTGAGCTAGTGCGATGAACTGCTTGGGTGAGTTCAATCGCCTCTCTCTCTCTATCTCTCTTTTTCAGTCCCCTCCTCCTCTCTGCTACTCTATGGTGGCTAGCTCTATTTATAGAGGCCCTGGGCCTCTCCTCAAATAATGAGCGGGAAGGGCGCCAACAATTGGCCATTTTGACGGGGAACATCTAGTACAAGTTATCCTGACCAAAGATGGTCTTCGGCTGCCAAACGTACTGGTGATGACGCCGTCTTGGGCTCCACGGTGACCTCCGTCCTGCCGCTCTGCTGGTCTTGGTCTCATTGCACCGGAATGGCAACCTTTGCCCGATGCCTTGGCCTGTGCTTGCCCCCTTTGCACCAAAGGGGAAACAAGGACAGTGCGCAGGTCGTTGCCCTCCTGGCGCCCGCCTGGTCTCGATCGTCATGGCTTGCGTCGCCGGCGCCTCGCGAGGTACCCCTGCCTTGATCTCTCCGCCTCCTCACGAGTCTACCTGATGAGGCTGCCTCTGAGGAAGCTTCCTGCCGTCCGCCCCGCGAGGCTTGGCCCCTTGCGAGGGTCTTGAGCTTGAGCTGATGAAGATGGGCCGTGCTGGGCCCCCACTTGAGCCATGCCGCAGGCCGCAGGCAGGCAAGTCTGGGGACCCCCGTTCCCAGAACGCCGACAATAGCCCCGGGCCCAAGGCGTGCCCGGGCTTGGCCTAGCAGGGAAGCGAAGGGGCGAGCGCGAAGCGCCGCGGGACCCAACAGCCTGCGGCCTTGGGTGCCGCGTGGCGATTGATTGGACGTGGGCATCTGTGCTTCCCCATGACGCCTTGCTGCACGCCTGGCTAAGCGGACCCGCAGTTGCACACAGTTGTTCCTCCTTTCCGCTGCTCGCTCGCCTCCTACCTTTCCTTCCTCTTCGAGCTCCAGCCTCCGCCGCCAACCCGGCTCGAGTTCTTCCCTCTCTTCACCGCCATGGCGCCGACGAAGAAAGGAAAGGGAAAGAAGCCCGCGCCTTCGCTCCGCACACCTCCGGCGGCGCCCCCCCCCATTGCTCGGTCAATCATACTCAATCTAGAAGCCTTGAAAAAGGTCCGCTCTTCCCTTGCCACAATCTTCAACGAGTGCGGCAGGACCACAGTCTGGCCTGCGTACCATGCCTCCCTTGATAGGATCATCACGGAGGTCCGATTCTTCGCCGATGCCCTATGGGCGGGTCTGGTTCCCCCCTTTTTCGCCTTCTTCAATGCGGTGCTCTCCCATTATCAGATCTGTATGATGCACCTCGGACCGGAGTCCATTACCCTTCTGGTTGTCTTTGCTTTTGTTTGCGAGGCGATGATAGGCATTCCTCCTTCCATTGCCCTCCTGCGCCACTTCTTTTCCTTGCGCCTGAGCGACCCCAGTCAGTGCTCAGGGTGCGTGAGCTTCTTCGCCGTGCCAGAGACGGCCGCTTCAGGGATCGACTTCAGCCTTCCTTCTCCTGAGGCCAGGTTCAGAGAGTGGTGGTTGTACGTGGACGTCGGAGTGACCAATCCTCTACTCTCGTACCCGACCTCGCCTGCTGTCGTGGAATTGTCACGGCAGATGTCCTTAGTGTCAGGACTTAGTCACGAGGCCAACGCATCTATGTGGTAGCTTGAGAGGGGTTGAGCGGGATGAGACACGCGATGTTTTTACCCAGGTTCGGCCCCTCACGGTGGAGGTAAAAGCCTACATCCTGCTTCATTGATATTGATGATGATGATCACAGTTACAAGAGTGCTCTAACTTGAGAGCTATTGTCTAAACCTAACTTGTCCAACTTGTGGAACTTGTGAATCTTGTCCCTTTTGGGGAGCCCTGCCCCTCCTTATATATGTTGGAGGGGCGGGTTACATGTAGAGTCCTATTAGGATTAGGACTAGTCTATCTCTAATACAAACCGGATACAAGTCCAGGTCTTCGCTCTTTGTAAGATAATGTTCCTCATGCCTTTCCTCTTAAACCGGCCCACCATTAAACGTGAACCGGCTTTCTGGGCCTTGGGCCTTGTCATCCGTCTGTCCTGCACGCCGGATCACCAGTGAGCCATAATGACCAGGTGGGTTGCTTGTAGATCGCCAGGTCAGGACGGGTCGCTAGTAACTCGCCAAGTGTCAGCGGGGTCTTCAGATAAACCGCCAAGTCCGGCCGGGTTAACTTCCGGCCAGTTTACACTGCAGGGTATATCCCCGACATTAGCCCCCAAGTTTAGCTTGGATTTATTCATGGTAAACTTATGCTGCAAAATAAACACAAGAACAAATTTGACAGGTTATGCTCCGGGTTAAGAATTTTTGTAAACCGGTACCTGATCATCCTTAAGTCCTTGTTATTTCCTCCTTCTAGGAAATCCGAGTCAACAGACCAGCTTTATAATCAATTTGCTGACATTGGCTTGTCACCGAGAAATATTGTGAAGAATAACTCCTTTGACTCAGCTCCGCCGGTTTAAGAAATATGGGTCTGAAAATACTTATCTGATATTCAGCCGGTTTGAAGATGTTAAACTTGCCGGTTTAATATTACCAAAATGGTCGGTTTATAAATATTGATGGCGCCGGGTCATAATTGTTGTCGACACCGGGTCATGTAATTGATCTTCCTGATTTGCTCAAAACTGATAAAATGAAGATGTTCCTCCTTTATATGCATAATACCTGTAGCCCCTAAGTCTTAAGAGGAGAACATAGTGATAACTTAAGACTTGCTCCAATAAGTGTTTCAACCTTGAAGAAATCCGATTAGTTCATCTCAATCATATAAATTGAATACTCCATATATGTAGTCCCCAAGTGTCGGGTTGTCATGCTTGGAGCAACCTGGGACTTGTAATTTCCCGATGCTCATAAAAAACTTCAACCAGTGTAGCCCCCAAGGGCCGGGTCATTATGTAAATAATGAGCAGGGACTTTGAAAATATGATCATGTAGACTTTAACAGCAATGTGTAGCCCCCAAGGGCCGGCTCAGTAAGATAATATTGAGCTGGGACTTTATATATACTTCATTGAGAATAACATTATATTATGTAACTCCCATCATGGGGCTTGAACCCATATCCACAAGGTTGAGAGTTTTGTGCTTTACCAACTGAGCAGTGGATCCTTCAATAATAGATGAAAACGTGTGTACCTTGAATTGTTGACAGGAGCAATTGGTAGCCCCCAAGGGCCGGCTCATTATAATATGATGAGTCGGGTCTTCAATAAGACTAGTAAAAATGACTTTGCATTAGCCCCCAAGTGTCATGGTGCATGCTTGCAGCGACATGAGACTTGCATGTAATCTCAATTTGAATAATGTATCACCTAAGTGCCTGGTTGTAAGCCTGCAGCGACTCGGGACTATTCCTTCCATTGTAGAATAAATCATATCCTTTGATAAAATAATAGCCATTGCGCTAAAGCGACTTTGAAAACTCAATAATACCGGTTATTAATCTATCTACCTATCTACCTATCTATACCTATACTAATTACAGACTCCCAACAAATTCCCACGTCAATTGAAATTAGGAGCCGTTAATCTGGTGGGCCCAAATTATTACGGTGTAGATCAATCCGAGAAATTCCCATGCTAAAAGGAATCTATATAAATTATGAGCCATCAGATGAAGTAACAGATCGGAAGATCTCAACATGCGCTTCCTCTCTCCCAATCTCTCGGGACTCCTTCCTTCCTCACGATCAGCTAAACAAAACAGATCTCCTGTTGTAAATCATCACGCTTCCGCCTCTCTGCCTCCCCATCGATCCCTTCTTTGGCCGCCACACCATAACCTAGAAATCTTCACGCCTCCTCTTCTCCATGTCCCCATCAGACCCTCCCTCCCGCCGCCACACCACAGCCTACTCCCGTGACCTCTATGGCTATGGTCTGAAATTCTTGGTCGTCGATCATCTAGCCTCCCCTAGGAATCCTTGGGCTCCCTCACCTCCGTGCAGCTCTATTCTCCTCTAATATCTGAACAACCTTTGTGGCTAGCTATTGCTATACATGGTTCAGTTGTGCCATTGTGTTCATCAAGCAGTACATGGTTGTTTGAGTTCATGTGCAGCAGTGCCAGCGCAGGCGTGGAGAGGTACATACTGCAAAAAAAATTCTTAGATTGTGGAGTAAGAACCCTTGGTGTGCAGACATGGTGATAAGCGAGTCGGAAAAGTTGTGGGTACAAAAGATGGAGGCAAGTCATTGCCTTACGAGGTGTACTGCTAAGGATCAGAGGCAAATCATGCATATGTCTGGACGTTTGATCTTCTGGTCGGAGAGTCCTCACCCGTGGAAGTTCTCTGAGTACTTGCTGGACTATATGTGTATGTGCCTGCAAGCCTGCAACCCGTTCCACCTACAGAAAAAAAGGTAACTGAATCAAGTGTGCTTGATCTGCTATATCTGCAAGACAAGGGAATTTGTTGCCTCAATTAATTTCTCCATTAAGCATGCATGGCAGTTCAAATTGGGTCTGGAAGCATAGCACATAATTGCATACCGATGGCAATTGTCAATCAAACATACACATATGAGTTCAACCCACTTCATAGTGCCCTAACACAGACCGTTGTGACTTAAATGAATGCATATGTAAGTGCGGATGTTGACACTATATTTGCTATGTTGCTGCATGGCAGAATAAGACCATGAGAGAATCTCTGTCATTGTTGGGAAGCAAAGCATGTTATGGTGTTCAATTTTCAGGTTAGCAGACCAACATGCATGCTTTGGTTCTATGTTCTGCTCATAAGAAACCGACAGTATCAGCCTATGATGAAGTCCGAGGAAAAATACAAAAAAACAACTTCACGTGCAGCCTTTGCTACTGTCTCATTTGAGGAGAAAAACTGCTTTGAAAACTGAGACTGCTCAAGATGGTACGAGATGTTTCGCTTCTCAGGTTTGTTATTCTGTTTTTCCTAAGCTCTAATTAATGTGTTTTTGTTTATTCCCTTTTTTACAGAATAGTATATACATCATAAAATACAATTTAATTATAGCCTCAGAACCCAATAGCATCGGATGCCTAGCGGTCTCGACACCAGGGGCATGGAGACAAACTGGGATTGTTCAAGGGAGTGCTGCCGGACGTGTTGTTTCGCAAGACATGCATGCGTCCGTCATGTTCGGACCCGTCAAGTTCAGTAGACCAGTAAATTCAGGAGCTTCATACATGCATGTTCAGGTTTGCAATCATTTATTATACACAAATCATATTCATAATGTGCATAGCAATTTCGACTGCACAATATAAGTTGTCACATCCCTGGTCCTGTTATGCACTAGGCTAGACCTCATGTGAGCATCATGTTTTAATTCAAATGAAATTTGAATTGAGGAATTTTCAAAAGCCTCAGAAGACCTCTAAAAATAACCAACATTTAAATCTCATCAAATGAGTCCAAAGAAATGTTCCTGTTACTCTGTAAAAATATTGGTAAGAGGTAAAATTCAAACCAATATTTTTGGAATCACAGAATTATTTATTTTTGGGCCTTTGACTTAAACCAATGACATATTTGAGTTGAATTTATTTCTATTATATAAGAAATAAAGTTCAAATATTTTTGTAAGTTGCCTGTGACCTTGGACTAGTTCCTGAGCTCACATACAATTTACAGAAAGTTTTAGAAAAATGATTTGATATTTTAAATCAAATTAAAACCAATTGCAGAAAATAGAAAAGAGAAAGAAAGAGAGAGAGAACCCACCTGGACTTACCTGGCGCCCACCAACCGGCCCAGCGCTGCAGCTGGCCGGCCCAGCCCACCACTGCAGCCCCTCCATCGTCTTCCTCCCCTCGCCCCGAAGCAGCTGCGTGCCCACACGCGCACGGCCGCGCCGGCCACCTCCTCCCTCCCTGCCTGCCTGGCCCTCTCTGATGCGCCTAGACGACGCCAGGAGATGCCGAACCCCCTCGACCTCTCTATCACTCTCCCCGTGGCCCTCCTCTCCTCTGCTTCCTCTCTCTCACTCGCCCGAACGCAGCCGTCGCCGCCGACGAGCTCCCCCACGGCCACAGCCACCCCCTCGCTCCCTCTCCGCATCCCTGAGCTCCGTCCCGACCCCGTGGAGCTACACACACGACGCACGCGACCCCGGGAGGCCAGCAACGTCGCCATCGCTGTCGTCTTCCACCTCGGGCTCCGGCCACCATCGTCGTCGATCCGCCTCACGCAGGACGTCCCCGAGCCCGCTAACCATCCCTACGGCACCGCTGTGAGCTCCGCCACCGTTTCCCCCTCTTCCCCTCTTTGTTTGATTGCCGTAGCCGTCGCCCCCTTGATGACCGAAATGCACCGCCGCCTGAGCTCGCCGTCGACGATGCTCCGGTGACCATATGGTCACCCTGGAGTGTCCAACCTACTCCTCGCGATGCATAGCGCCCTCCTAGCCCCTTGCCCCGCTCTTCTACGAACTGAAACGCAATCTCGCGCGCAACCAAACTCCGGTCGCCGCCTAGGTCGTCGCCGGCGCCAAGTCCGGCCACCCCGACCCCAACGGACTCCACCAAGAGCCGCGGTTCGTCCTCAGCTCCACCCCGATGCCCTCCGTGACCCATTTGGTGGCCGGAACGGCCAAAACCACTTCCGCCGCCGCGTCGGGCTCGCCGGCGGCTAAACGCCGACGCAGCTGACATTGACTTTGACCATGGGTGGGCCCTGGTTGACTCTGATGAGTCACTGACAGGTGGGGCCCAGCCCTGTTAATTAACCCAGTTTAGTTTTAATTAAATTCTAACTAAACTAATTACACTGACACGCGGGACCCACTGTCAGGTTTGACCGGACAGTGACCTGTTGACCTGCTGACGTCACTATGAGGTCATGCTGACGCAATAATTCCTTTCTGGAATTTAAATAAATCTTAAATGATTTATTATTTCCAGAAAATGTTTAAAACTTGTAAAATTCATAGAAATTCAACCGTAACTCCAAATCAAACAAATTATATATGAAAAATTATCAAAAAATTCAAGGATTCCATCTGTGTCATTTTCATGCATGTTTGAACAATGTTTGTCCTCTATTTTGGACAAAACAAATAAAGGGCATTTAAATAATCATATATGGAGTTGGAGTTTGAATCATGTATTCAAACCAACTTCATTTAAATCATAGCTAGGTGCATTAGCCCAAAACACATTCATATTGCCATGTCATAGCATGCATCATATTGTGCATTGCATTGATCGTGTTTCTTCTGTGTTGCCGGTGTTGTTCCCCCTCGGTAGACGTTGTACCGACGATGTGATCGTTGACACTGATGAAGACTCAATGTTATCTTCAGAAGTGCCAGGCAAGCAAAAACCCCTTGTTCATTCTGATACAATCCCACTCTCTCGCTCCTTCTCTCTTTTACTGCATTAGGACAACAACGATTCATCTGTTACTTGCTGCGGTAGCTGAACCCCTTTATCCTTTGCATGACCTGTCATTGCCACAGTAAATAGATGAAACCCACTAGCATGAGCAGGAGTTGTTTGAGCCCTAATGTGCCTACTCATTCATGCTTGTTTGTCATGCCTGCTATTGCTTAGAGTTGTGTCAGGTCTGATTCATCGGGGATGAATCAGAGGTGTGTGAACATGTCCTGCTATTGAGAGCTAAGTGTGTGAACACGATTTGGTAAAGGTAGCGGTGAGAGGCCATGTAGGAGTACATGGTGGGTTGTCTCATTGCAGCCGTCCTCAGGAACTGAGTTCTGTGTTTGTGATCCATGATTCAGCTACTACCACGCATTGGAATGCTTAAGTGCCTTATTAATCAACTTGATCTCTGTCCAGGAGTTGCAATTAGTTTCTGGTGTTTGTAGGTAGTGTTAGTAGTCTACCAAGTGGCACCCGGTACAGGTGGGCTTGGGACAGACTAGGCACAGTGGCACGGTGTACCAAGTGGCACCCGGATGGTGGGCTTGGGAACCCTGCTCACATCGTTTGGGGCCGTGAGCGACACCCCGGCCGGATCTCCTTGCGGATGGAACCCGAATAGGCGATAAACCTGGACGAGAGACTTGTTTGGTTAGTCAGGTCGTGGCCGACTCCCTCGCCCGGCTTCCGCTTGAAGGTTGCCGAGGTACATGACGTGTACAGGGCGATAAGTGGCGAGAGCATGTGTGAAGAAGTACACCCCTGCAGGGTTAATATGATCTATTTGAATAGCCGTGTCCACGGAAAAGGACTTCTGGGTTGCCTGTACAGTTCATAGACAAGTGAAAGTGGATACTCTAAAATGCGCAAGATAAGCGTGAGTGCTATGGATGGCGTTCTCGTAGGGAGACGGAGCGGATCCATAGTGGTGTATTGATATGGTGAATATGTGGACTCGTGTGCGCCACCTCAAAAGAGTTACTTGCAGTCATAGTTTAGGATAGCCACTGAGTCAAAGCTGGCTCGCTGTAGTTAAACCCCACCATCCCCTTGTTGATAATGATGCATATGTAGTTAGTTCTGATGTAAGTCTTGCTGAGTACATTTGTACTCACGTTTGCCTATTTTATGTTTTTGCAGAGAGACTTCAGTCTCACTAGTAATTCCGCTTGGACTTCGACGTTTAGCTTGTTACCTCAGCTATGATCTTGTGCCCTCGGCAGGATCTGGTAGATAGTCAGGCTTTCAGCCTTTTTCATTTATAGATGTCTGTACTCAGACATGATAGCTTCCGCTTGTGCTTTGATTTGTATGCTCTGAATGTTGGGTCATGAGACCCAAGTTTGTAATATCTCGCTCCTCGGAGCCTAATGAATAAATACTTGAGTCGTAGAGTCATGTTGTGATGCCATGTTGTATTTGCACATATCGAGCATATTGTGTGTATGTTATTGAAATGCTTGGTATGTGTGGGATCTGACTATCTAGTTGTTTATCCTTAGTAGCGTCTCTTACCGGGAAATGTCTCCTAGTGTTTCCACTGAGCCATGGTAGCTTGCTACTGCTCCGGAACACTTAGGCTGGCCGGCATGTGTCCTTCTTCGTTCCTGTGTCTGTCCCCTCGGGGAAATGTCACGCGATGAATTCCGGAGTCCTGTTAGCCCGCTACAGCCCGGTTCACCGGAGTCCTGCTAGCCCAGTGCTACAGCCTGGATTCACTCGCTGATGACCGACACGTTCGTTGTTGGGTCATGTATGCTTGTCCCTGTAAGTTAGTGCCACTTTGGGTTCACGACTAGCCATGTCAGCCCGGGTTCTTTGTCATATGGATGCTAGCGGCACTATCATATACGTGAGCCAAAAGGCGCAAACGGTCCCGGGCCAGGTAAGGTGGCACCCATGGGAATACCGTGCGTGAGGCCGCAAAGTGATATGATGTGTTACATGCTAGATCGGTGTGACTTAGGATCGGGGTCCTGACAGCTTTGGTATCAGAGCTTGACTGCCTGTAGGATTACCTAGCCAAACTGGTCGAAGTTGAGTCTAGAAATTCTTAGTTATATAAGGGAATTGATTGTGGGATGGAACGTAAGGCTCTTTTTACTCCTTTACCTCATGCCCTTCTGATCTGAGTCATCTTATCTTTTCTACGGGGTTAAGGAACTAGGCTTCTCTTCCTTCTATCAGGATCACATGTTACTAATCCGTAGACTTGTAGGAGTGATGGTTCTGAGTTTCAGTTCGGTTCCTACTACTCCCGTGTATTCATAGTTGGCCTCGGAATCTTGATATTGTGATGATCGAGTTGTTATGCCACCATTTTTGTAGCATGTCTCCAATCTTTCGAGCATTTACAGCCGTTATGCTGTCCGAGTCATCCCAGGTTTCTAAATAGTCTGAAGCATTAGCAAAATCCCTTCCTTCCGTTCCGATATTCCTTTGGGCCAGATTAAGCACACTAACCGGTGCGTTGAGGTACTCTATGGCCTCAACGTATATGTTGGAGTTATTATTATGACCCTAGGTGTCTTAGAGTGTCATCTAGTAATCTAGCCATGATTGTGTCCTAGTGTGATGATTCTGGCCATTATTCTCGAAAGCATCTCGTGATGCCACTTAGTAGTAGGTATTCTATTCCTGAGTTTTCGAACCAAGATTCACCCTACTTACTTCATGTTGATAGTGTTGCTAGTTCCTTTAGATTATTAGTAACCTTTGCATTAGTCCTCGAGGTCCGTGGTATATCCTTCTTCCAAATACCATGAACCACTTACAGCAGAAGTTTGTTGGATCAAAAGATCACAACAGGAGTGCTCTCGATGGGTTATCCATTCTATATTGTGACTCTGCCAGTTCTACCTTTCCGCATGGATTATCCGGAAGAAATTTGTTGAACTTGGTTCGACATACTAATCTATGCATCCACAACTTAGAAAATCTTATGTTCCTTGAGTTGTCCCCCTTTAGTTGTATACTGACCTTCGTCTATCAATTGATAGTCAGGAGTAATTGTGCATCCGTGTTATCGATGCTTATTATTCTTGTGGTCTGTTAAGCCATTCTATTTCAGAATGACTAGGAGAAACAAACTCCAGTACCCCATCCATATCCAGGATTGGATCAAAGTAATTGTACTTCGCAGATCAAAATGCTAATCCAGCTTTTGTTCTGTTCTACCTTGGAGTATCACCCTCTTTCATAGCAAGAGTATCATGAGAATTGCACACCCTCTTATGAACTCTTGATATAGTGATACTTCTCGCCATCATTTTCATTTCTCGGTTTCCGTGTTGTTGCAACCGGAATGCTGACAGGTGAACTATGATGTGTGAAATCAATACTCCTAGCAACCTTGTTGCTTGGTAGCTAAAGGACAATAATTTCATTCCTAGCATGTTGGTTCTTGAATCATCATTCTAAGATAGATTGTGCTACCTAGTCCTTACTTCCGGTGCACTCTTTGATCAATGAGTTAGGATTGTGCCAATCCCTCGCTCTTGTGATCATATCGTCTTGCCCTGAAAAGCAAGATTGTTCTCGAGCTTAGTGACATACCGGTGGTTCGTGATTTTCTGAATATCTTCTCGGAAGTATCACCAGGTCGTCACCTGACCGCTATGTTGAGTTCGTGATCAAGTTGGTTTATTCCTGTAAACCACCCTTTCTCCAAGAACCTGTGTTGGATACCCCTGAGCTAGTTGGATAAGCTGAACAGCAACTTGGAGAGTTGGAAGATAAAAGCTTGCCCGACTTAGTTCATGTTAAGGGATATCTTTTTGTGTGTGTGTGTTGAAGAAAGATGATATCTTCATCAATTGATCCTTGAGACCAGTTGCTGGAGCTATTGTCTTGCCAAAAACTTTGATTTGAGTATGGGCTATTCTCAAATCAAATTAGAACCAACGATGTTCGTAATGTTGTCTTACTCATGGATTTTCCTCAAGCATACACCATTATGTCTTTTGGGTCTGACCAATACTATCACCTTGTTCACATAGTTATGGAATTCCATCTCCATGGGAATCTGGATGAATTTTTGTTGAACCCATCGACAACATCCTTGTCTTCTCCATAATTTTGTTAAACATTAAGCTAGTGTTGGAAACTTCTGAAAGCATTTGTTCATGCTAGCTCATGAAGCATATGTTCGGATGTAAGAAGTGACTTCCTCTAGTTCATGTGCATTTAATGCAAGTTGCCGTCGTGGATTCGAGAAAGTCAATGTTGCTTCCTTTGGAATCATCCCAAATCAGTCATGCATACGTGCGAAGTATTGTGGTTCGAAGACTTGCAACCTTCATTCTATATGTATTCCTAGCTCACCAAGCCACTGATTGATTTGTTCAAGGAGAAGAAGTCTCTTCTTAAGAGCAAGACTTATGCAAGGACTTCGATATCCTTGTTGATGGTTCCCCACCTGAACTCGGTAGTGTTTTATTATAAGACTACTTTGTGGTCATGCTTGTCTTGGACAACATGTCCACATGTTGTAGCAGAACCGGCTCATGTTTTGGAGCTTACGATCGTAGTTCATTTCCCGAGAATCTCGCAATGTCATCTCGTCGATTTGTGTTGCAAACTTTCATTTTTCTTCCTAGACTCGATGAGTCTAGAATATCTTGACACCAGCCAGGTCTGAATCTCAGGCAGATATGATGGTTGGAACGTTTTCCCAAGAACGATAATAATGGTCTCACTGTAACCGGTAAAGTGGATGTCGTGGCCAACACATCTAGCCGGAAGACCTATTATTGTAGTATCTTGTTTGAGGAAGTTGGCCACCTCCCCATGAGGATTTCATAGGATTTACTCCATAGTTATTCCTTATGGATTCTTGTGCTCCCGAAGTCCGACCTCTTACTTGATGTTCTGGGTACCAAACCTTTTTAATTAATGGGTTGCACTAGCACATCAAGGAGAACATTAGAAGCGGAGTGCTAAATGTCTCTCGGTCGATCATCCAGATTTTGATCCCTTGGCCTCGCTAAGGTGAAATCTGAGAAGGTGTTATCTTCCTTTGCATCTGCATCTTCCACCGGTATTCATCATGGTAGTCTGTTGTGTTGCCAGGATCCTTGACACGGATGTTGGTAAAACCTTGATGATTATGGAACTGCTCAAGTTCTTGAGAGCACACTCAAGCACTAGGTGTTATCATCGTCATAACTAAGATTGCTCCTAGCTTCCTCGGTTATGCTATAAATTTTCAAACAGTGGACTCACTCTCTGCTGTTGAGTTTCTTCCCAGTTACTAGAATCATTTCCATCATTTGCATTTTGTTCCCAGCTTGCACCGTCATTGTGCCATCCTACCTTGGATCCCATCCATTTTCGGTGATAAGCAAAATCAACCCTTGTGTTGTCTTCAACAAGGTAATCCACATCATCCAACCTAGCCCGAGAATGTCATTCTCTCGGACTCCTTCAAATGATCGATTGTGAATTGCCTTAGGCTGGTATAAAGAGTTTCAATGATCTTTGAATCAAAGGTAATTCTTTTTGCCACTTAAGGAGATATTTCTACGAGTCACCTTCCCTAAGGTGCATCGTTGTGGTATCATGGCAACTCAACTCCTCGCTACGTTCACAACCATTCACCACTTTCTTAAGCGTGAAATTGTTGTCTACCTAGTGAACCTTCGTCATCTGTTCCACTCCATTCCTCTAGAGGTGTGCTTCGTCTCTCAGCTCGAGAGATGTTGCTATGTCTCATTTCGTGAGTTAATCCTGAGTTGTTCGACCTTCGAGAAGAACGATTCTTTTAGGGTCTTTCCTTTCCTCTCGTTGTCATGTTAGTTGGAGTTTTCAGAGGAAGACTTCGAGTCAAAGATGGTGATCGAAACAACGTTCCTATGAAGTGCAACCTGGATCGTGAAGATTGTGTTAGTTTGCGCTTCCCTTTCATCTTACCCTACGCTTGAATCTCGGGACGAGATTTTTGTTTAGTGGGGGTGAGTTATCACATCCCTGGTCCTGTTATGCACTAGGCTAGACCTCATGTGAGCATCATGTTTTAATTCAAATGAAATTTGAATTGAGGAATTTTCAAAAGCCTCAGAAGACCTCTAAAAATAACCAACATTTAAATCTCATCAAATGAGTCCAAAGAAATGTTCCTGTTACTCTGTAAAATTTTGGTAAGAGGTAAAATTCAAACCAATATTTTTGGAATCACAGAATTATTTATTTTTGGGCCTTTGACTTAAACCAATGACATATTTGAGTTGCATTTATTTCTATTATATAAGAAATAAAGTTCAAATATTTTTGTAAGTTGCCTGTGACCTTGGACTAGTTCCTGAGCTCACATACAATTTACAGAAAGTTTTAGAAAAATGATTTGATATTTTAAATCAAATTAAAACCAATTGCAGAAAATAGAAAAGAGAAAGAAAGAGAGAGAGAACCCACCTGGACTTACCTGGCGCCCACCAACCGGCCCAGCACTGTAGCTGGCCGGCCCAGCCCACCACTGCAGCCCCTTCGTCGTCTTCCTCCCCTCGCCCCGAAGCAGCTGCGTGCCCGCACGCGCACGGCCGCGCCGGCCACCTCCTCCCTCCCTGCCTGCCTGGCCCTCTCCGATGCGCCTAGACGACGCCACGGAGATGCCGAACCCCCTCGACCTCTCTATCACTCTCCCCGTGGCCCTCCTCTCCTCTGCTTCCTCTCTCTCACTCGCCCGAACGCAGCCGTCGCCGCCGACGAGCTCCCCCACGGCCACAGCCACCCCCTCGCTCCCTCTCCGCATCTCTGAGCTCCGTCCCGACCCCATGGAGCTACACACACGATGCACGCGACCCCGGGAGGCCAGCAACGTCGCCATCGCCGTCGTCTTCCACCTCGGGCTCCGGCCACCATCGTCGTCGATCCGCCGCACGCAGGACGTCCCCGAGCCCGCTAACCATCCCTATGGCACCGCTGTGAGCTCCGCCACCGTTTCCCCCTCTTCCCCTCTTCGTTTGATTGCTGTAGCCGTCGCCCCCTTGATGACCGAAATGCACCGCCGCCTGAGCTCGCCGTCGACGATGCTCCGGTGACCATATGGTCACCCTGGAGTGTCCAACCTACTCCTCGCGATGCGTAGCGCCCTCCTAGCCCCTTGCCCCGCTCTTCTATGAACTGAAACGCAATCTCGCGCGCAACCGAACTCTGGTCGCCGCCTAGGTCGTCGCCGGCGCCAACTCCGGCCACCCCGACCCCAACGGACTCCACCAAGAGCCGCGGTTCGTCCTCAGCTCCACCCCGATGCCCTCCGTGACCCATTTGATGGCCGGAACGGCCAAAACCACTTCCGCCGCCGCGTCGGGCTCGCCGGCGGCTAAACGCCGGCGCAGCTGACGTTGACTTTGACCACGGGTGGGCCCTGGTTGACTCTGATGAGTCACTGACAGGTGGGGCCCAGCCTTGTTAATTAACCCAGTTTAGTTTTAATTAAATTCTAACTAAACTAATTACACTGACACGCGGGACCCACTGTCAGGTTTGACCAGACAGTGACCTGTTGACCTGCTGACGTCACTATGAGGTCATGCTGACGCAATAATTCCTTTCTGGAATTTAAATAAATCTTAAATGATTTATTATTTCCAGAAAATGTTTAAAACTTGTAAAATTCATAGAAATTCAACTGTAACTCCAAATCAAAAAAATTATATATGAAAAATTATCAGAAAAATTCAAGGATTCCATCTGTACCATTTTCATGCATGTTTGAACAATGTTTGTCCTCTGTTTTGGACAAAACAAATAAAGGGCATTTAAATAATCATATATGGAGTTGGAGTTTGAATCATGTATTCAAACCAACTTTATTTAAATCATAGCTAGGTGCATTAGCCCAAAACACATTCATATTGCCATGTCATAGCATGCATCATATTGTGCATTGCATTGATCGTGTTTCTCCTGTGTTGCCGGTGTTGTTCCCCCTCGGTAGACGTTGTACCGAGGATGTGATCGTTGACACTGATGAAGACTCAATGTTATCTTCAGAAGTGCCAGGCAAGCAAAACCCCCTTGTTCATTCTGATACAATCCCACTCTCTCGCTCCTGCTCTCTTTTACTGCATTAGGACAACAATGATTCATCTGTTACTTGCTGCGGTAGCTGAACCCCTTTATCCTTTGCATGACCTGTCATTGCCACAGTAAATAGATGAAACCCACTAGCATGAGTAGGAGTTGTTTGAGCCCTGATGTGCCTACTCATTCATGCTTGTTTGTCATGCCTGCTATTGCTTAGAGTTGTGTCAGGTCTGATTCATCGGGGATGAATCAGAGGTGTGTGAACATGTCCTGCTGTTGAGAGCTAAGTGTGTGAACATGATTTGGTAAAGGTAGCGTTGAGAGGCCATGTAGGAGTACATGGTGGGTTGTCTCATTGCAGCCGTCCTCAGGAACTGAGTTCTGTGTTTGTGATCCATGATTCAGCTACTACCACGCATTGGAATGCTTAAGTGCCTTATTAATCAACTTGATCTCTGTCCAGGAGTTGCAATTAGTTTCTGGTGTTTGTAGGTAGTGTTAGTAGTCTACCAAGTGGCACCCGGTACAGGTGGGCTTGGGACAGACTAGGCACAGTGGCACGGTGTACCAAGTGGCACCCGGATGGTGGGCTTGGGAACCCTGCTCACATCGTTTGGGGCCGTGAGCGACACCCCGGCCGGATCTCCTTGCGGATGGAACCCGAATAGGCGATAAACCTGGACGAGAGACTTGTTTGGTTAGTCAGGTCGTGGCCGACTCCCTCGCCCGGCTTCCGCTTGAAGGTTGCCGAGGTACATGACGTGTACAGGGCGATAAGTGGCGAGAGCGTGTGTGAAGAAGTACACCCCTGCAGGGTTAATATGATCTATTCGAATAGCCGTGTCCGCGGAAAAGGACTTCTGGGTTGCCTGTACAGTTCATAGACAAGTGAAAGTGGATACTCTAAAATGCGCAAGATAAGCGTGAGTGCTATGGATGGCGTTCTCGTAGGGAGACGGAGCGGATCCATAGTGGTGTATTGATATGGTGAATATGTGGACTCGTGTGCGCCACCTCAAAAGAGTTACTTGCAGTCGTAGTTTAGGATAGCCACTGAGTCAAAGCTGGCTTGCTGCAGTTAAACCCCACCATCCCCTTGTTGATAATGATGCATATGTAGTTAGTTCTGATGTAAGTCTTGCTGAGTACATTTGTACTCACGTTTGCCTATTTTATGTTTTTGCAGAGAGACTTCAGTCTCACTAGTAATTCCGCGTGGACTTCGACGTTTAGCTTGTTACCTCAGCTACGATCTTGTGCCCTCGGCAGGATCTGGTAGATAGTCAGGCTTTCAGCCTTTTTCATTTATAGATGTCTGTACTCAGACATGATAGCTTCCGCTTGTGCTTTAATTTGTATGCTCTGAATGTTGGGTCATGAGACCCAAGTTTGTAATATCTCGCTCCTCGGAGCCTAATGAATAAATACTTGAGTCGTAGAGTCATGTTGTGATGCCATGTTGTATTTGCACATATCGAGCATATTGTGTGTATGTTATTGAAATGCTTGGTATGTGTGGGATCTGACTATCTAGTTATTTATCCTTAGTAGCCTCTCTTACCGGGAAATGTCTCCTAGTGTTTCCACTGAGCCATGGTAGCTTGCTACTGCTCTGGAACACTTAGGCTGGCCGGCATGTGTCCTTCTTTGTTCCTGTGTCTGTCCCCTCGGGGAAATGTCACGCGATGAATTCCGAAGTCCTGTTAGCCCGCTACAGCCCGGTTCACCGGAGTCCTGCTAGCCCAGTGCTACAGCCTGGATTCACTCGCTGATGACCGACACGTTCGTTGTTGGGTCATGTATGCCTGTCCCTGTAAGTTAGTGCCACTTTGGGTTCACGACTAGCCATGTCAGCCCGGGTTCTTTGTCATATGGATGCTAGCGGCACTATCATATACGTGAGCCAAAAGGCGCAAACGGTCCCGGGCCAGGTAAGGTGGCACCCGTGGGAATACCGTGCGTGAGGCCGCAAAGTGATATGATGTGTTACATGCTAGATCGGTGTGACTTAGGATCGGGGCCCTGACATAAGCACAACTACATGCATGCATATATATGCATGAACCGAAGTATGTCTCAGTTAACCTATGGAGGGTACACTAATATTTGAAAAATACAATACAATTTATAGGTTACATTATCACAGTCTTTCCTATAAATTAAAAAGCTTTGTTCTCTGTAGTAGTAATGAATCCCCTATCTATTTTCTCATCTCAAGCCTTAAAGCATTATGTGGGTGAGTTGCCGGACCTATTTCTGTTGTGTTGTGGCGGTTGCTATGTGCTCGGGCAGGAGTCATTCCATTGCTTGCAGGACATGATGTGTGGCAGCCAAAAAGCAGCTTCAATCACAGACAATGGGATGCATGCATGTGTACAATTGTGAAACGCAATCAGAAAGCTAGGACGTCCCACACCCACAGGTTCGTATTAAATGGTGCAATCATATATTTTTACTGATTTATATATTTCCATTGTGACATTTATCTATTCCACCACAACTGCAATCCATGTAAAATCCGTGTTGCGATGGTGATACTGAATAAGGTCATGCAGGAGATAGGTTTCTGACAGCGTATATGCATGATATAAAATAAAAATAGATGAAAAATCCAAATATGAAAAGTAGTATTTGCATATGATATGTTCTCCATCAAAATGCCCGATTATCTGGTGTTTGATCTATCTCAAGTTATATTCTTCTTCTCATGTCGAAAGTTTAAACCTACCAAAATTCTTATGAAGTATATATATGAATGAACCGAAGTATGTGTTGATCTATGGAGGGGTCCATTATACTTTAGCTATAATTGAAAAAAATATAGTACAATTTACGTCTTACATTATCACAATATTTCCATTAAATTAAAGAGCTTTCTTCTATGTAGTAATAATGAATCCCCCATCTATTGTCTCATCTCAATATCTCATGCCTTCAAAATTTATCAGGGTGACGCTCCGGATCTCCGCTTCTCTTGCGTTGTGGCGGTTGCTACGTGTTCGGGCAGGAGTGGTTTCAGGTAAGCATCATGGTTCTCCAACTACTACAATTATGGTCAAATGTGGAAGCATACCAAATCGTTTCGTCGGACCAAAGTTTTAGGTGACCATCATTGTTCTTCGACTGGTGAAAATCTGGACAAACTTTGGCAAGTTATTAACAAAGCTTCAATTATAAGACAGCGTCTTATGAGCTACTTATGTGTGATACGTCAACAGAACACATTCAAGTGATGGAATAAATAAGATTCCAGACATTAAGTTCTGAACCAGGTGTCCAGAGAAGATTAGACAAAAAAATTGGTGAAGTTTTTATCACATGGTTTGGTATATTAATTGCAAACGATAGAAAAATCTACTACGTAGATTTATCTGCTAATATGTCATTTTAATTTTTACGTTAATGAGTGATATCGATATCCCTAGAATAGTGGTAATTGAAAATAGATGTTATGACTTCCTTAAAATTATAGTCACGTTTCTTATTCTTTTGCATATATAGATATTTGTGTACATACAAACCAGAGAGAAGTGATGTGAACAACAACGTGCATAGTGCTAGAGAAGAAAAACAGTTTTCTGTAATTGAAAGAATTCAAGAAAGCTAAATTGCATAATGTTGCATATTTAACAAGTATGTCATATTTATATTCAATTTTTGAATTCCCATTTATTTGCATAATTTTTAATATTACCGGCAAATTATCTTTGTGTGCCATTGTTAGCATAGTTTATAAAAAACATGTAAAATAATGATTATTATAAAGCATTTCTTTGAAATAACAAGCTTTACATGAAGATCTTAAGATGAAACATTACTTAACAGATTGTTAAGCGTGTCAGCTATTATACTATACAGACCCTAATTCATTTCTTTCAAATTTCTAAATATTAATCACTCATTTGAGTTTATTTTGCATGTTAATATTGTCTTCACTCGAACTTTCTAATCTTTGACTGTGTTCATCCAAATAACTAATTAACATCTACAATACCACATCAATATGTTGATTCCTCACATAATATATTTTCACATCATCTATACATATATATTTTTAGACGGAGGAAAATATAACATGCAAAGTATAGTGAAAAGAGCAACTATAAGAACTAACAGTCCAAGCAGGCCACATGATGAACTTAAATTGATAAGGACATAAAATTCAAATTAACACTCACTTTTGTAGGCTAGCCCGTGCGAATGCACGGGTTGACGACTAGTAACCATAAAAATCCAGCCATGTTGGCTATTCAAGATAATATAATCCGGTGAAAACCTTATTCATTCAATATCATAATGAAAATTCAGCCAAGTTTAGCTATTTGAATAATATAACCCAATGATTTATAAGCGCATGATTCCAATGGCACAATCCAAATATATATATATATATATATATATATATATATATATATATATATATATATATATATATATATATATATATATATACTGGCGACTTATAGTCCAAAGCCAGGCCGGCTTAACAAACCTGTTTCTGCATACAACAAGTTTAAAGTGTCCTGGCGGTTTACCGCTGGACGGGTCATAATGCCCAACATATAACTCGGGTTTATAACCAAGGCTGTACATAAGAATAATCAAATATGAAATATATCATACCTATGACATTGAATCACATTGTTGGTTTTACCAACTTTTTGTAGTAAGGGTGATAACCCAAATCTTGAGTACTGATAACTCCTTCCATCTTGTGCCGGTTTATGATAAAACCGTGCCGGGTTGTGATAAACACCGGATTAACCATATATAATACTGGTGACTTATAGTCAAACCAGACCGGGCTGATAGACTCCGGATTATAACTTGATCGTGTACTGACAACTTGTAGTTGAAAGCCGAGCCGGGTTGATAAACACCGGTTTACTCCATAATAGGATCGTAACAGAAAATCAAACCGGACAGATAGTCTCCGGACTAAGATTTGACCGTGTCCCGTCCATTTGTAATTGACAGTCGAACCGGTTTAAGAAATGTCGGTTTAAAAATGCAACAAAAAGAAAGAAATATCTATCAAAGAAAATTGTGAAGCAAAGGCAATGATAAAACCATTTGCAAAAAGAGGCTTATTTGAGCTGATCAGATGGTGTTACCATGGTCGGACACAACCAAACTCCCAATAGGTGTAGCTATGGTTCAAGTCAGCCAGGTCCCCAAATGAAACCGTGGCATTTATGCCGATCAACTGGCATGGCAATGGTTCGGGTTCGACCAAGCCCCCAAGTGATTCTGTGGCCTTAGGCCGATCAAGAGGCATGACTGGTTCAGACATGACCAAGTCCCCAAGTGATCTGGTGGCTCTCGCCCATCAAGAGGCGTGGCTATGGTTCAGACGTGACCACAAGTCCCCAAGTGATGTTGTGGCTTTACGCCTATCAAAAGGTGTTGCTATGGTTCGGATACGACCAAGCCCCCAAGTGATCAATAATATGATAAGCCAATAAGGCAGGATACCCATGTTTGAACCGCGCATCATGGCAGCAGGTCCTCTTTGGCAATTTTTAACTTTTTGCAAGAGATAAATTCTTCTTGAACCGGGATCTTGAACCGGATATTGAGATCTTCAAAGCTTTGTGGGAAACATCTTTCCCTTGAACCGGATTTTAAATCGGAATCTTCATTTTTAGCCGGAAATTTTTTGACGGCCTTTAAACTCGAACTTGCGAGAAGTTAATTCCCTTTTGAACCGGACATTGTTAAACCGGACTTGAGCGCTTCAGAGACTTGTGGGAAAATAGATTTTTCTTGAACCGGATTGTAAACCGGATATTGAGAGCTTCAGTGAGACTGACTTCCCTTGAGCCGGATTTTAAACCGGAATCTTTCTGATGACCCGGAACTTCTTCATTGAGCCGGGATTTTATAATTGTCATATACTTTCTAAGCCGGCAATTTTCTGACGGCCCTTAAACTTTCATCAATATAACAGTAGCCTCCGGGACCGGGTTATCCTTCCCTCCATCGTCCTGGGGTTCTTAAATTTGCTGAAACTGGCAAGATTTGCTGAGTCATGTCATCGTAGCCCCCGAGCCTCAAAGGTGACTCGAGGAGTTGGCTTGAGACTCTCCATATTTAACTGTGATATAAACCGGTACAACTTGTATATCATTGGCGTTGATAGCACGATGTGAATCCCTAGAAGGTTGAGGTGACTGTGGCGGGTTGTAAATGATCCCATATGAGCCGTGTCAGCAACTCGGCCAATAGTTCCTTCCAACTGGCGATTTGAAGTTAATCAAAACTGTAGTGGCGGCGACTTGTGCGCCTGCCCATTGAACCATCTAGTGCAACCGGCGGTTGATGATAATTTGTCTCCAATTTGAAAGAAAACCGGGCTACCCAAGCTGTGACTTGCTCATACCCAATAAACAGCTCATGCAGACAGGTGCGGCCCGGTATGTTGATGTAGACCAGGCCGCGGTGGCGGACGACAAAGATGACCGCAGCATCATAGGCGGCACAGACAGATGAGTCGGCCGCGGTGTTGTAAGCCGGTGCGGACGAGGAGAGTCGGCACTAGTGTTCTAAACCGGTGCGGACGCATGAACCGGCCGCGGGCATTGTAAACCGGCGCGGACAGAGAGTTGGCCACGGGCATTTGTAAACCGGCGCGAACGGAGAGTTGGCCGCGGGCATTGTAAACCGGCGTGATCGATCGTACAGCATCAAGCTATGCCCAATGGCTATACGTTGGCCTTTTACCTCCGCAGACCCGTTAGGTCAGCGCTAACTGACTCGTGACCGCATCGTTGGTGTAGACAGACGCCAGCAATGTGCTCTCCGTATCTGTGGCACGGTAGCCACTCTTATAATGAGTAATTTTCCTGCATATCAAAATATACAGTCCAAAGTAATTGTTCCCTTGATAAAAACAATATATACCAAGAAACTAAATTTAGATAGATATCACCTGATTTGTCCGGAGGTTGGAAGATCCAGATGTAATATCTGTCAATAAGCTAACAATAGTATAGCCCATCGGGTGTATACATAATACTCTGATGATCAGCGATTGCAGAAGTTTGTCGTAGCTCCTTTTTGAACACCAGTTCCATTTAAAAATCTTGATATCCCCACAATAGCAATCAGCTGAACACTTTGAACGTGAGGCTGGGAGACTCAAAGCTGAATCGCGGGCGGTCGGTTTGAACCACAACAGCTTGACGCGACAGCGGAGGCAGCGCCTTGCATGATCCGGATGCTGATAGTGGATAAATACATCTCCTCATCAGGAAAAAAAACCATAGCAAGTATGTTTTCTGTATCCACCGAAACTCAGCAGCAATTTAACTTGAGCACTAGAGACTTCCTGGCATCTTTAGACTGATGGTATGTACATCCTTCCATTTGAAAAATATCAGATTCTGAAAAAGAGCATAGGCGCAAAATGACTCAGCAAGGGCAGGTGTACTCGGGAAAAATCCCAAAGCGGATGGTGAGTCAATCATGACCCTCAGCTTATCCGTCCACTTGAACCGGAATCGATGCGAGTCCCGGTGGTGACTTGAACCGGAGACAAGACGGAGGCAGCACAAGGGCGCGGTCTCGGCTAATGAACCGGCCGCGAGGATGGCAGCAGCTCATAGCAATGGTGAATCGGCACGCGGGGTGCAGCAGTAGTAAATTGGTGCGATGGATGCCGGGGTCTCGGTGGTTTGGAAACAGGCAGAGGCGGCGGCCGTTCAGCAGAATAAAGATCCAGCCGTGACGAACCGGCGAGGAACGGCCGGCAATCGAATAGCAGCGGGTGAGTCAGTGGAGGTGATTTGATGCCGGATTGCAAACGCGGCCTGACCAGGCAACGGTTTGATTAAAACAGGGCGAGCAGCGGGTCAGCTCCCGGTGGTTTGACCGAAGATGACGACTCCAGGCCGCGCCGGTGAGGGTGACCGTAGCAGAAGGCGAGGTGAACCTTGGCGGAGGCGGACCGCAACAGCGATGCGAGCCGGCGGAATCGGAGTTCCATCCATATCCGGTTTATCTTTCCAAATCATGATCAGTTTGGCTATTTCTATGTCCATGTCTTCCGGGTCATGGTCACTGCAACGGCCTCGAGCGCTGGGGATTTGTACCAATCGTCGTCCTCCGTTTGTTTGTTGGTGTTTAACGTAGATTGATAAGCAGCACTTGTGGACCTCTCTTTTGCAGGTTTTAAGGGATGTGCATCTGCCCCTGTTGTAGGTACTAAACACTGTAGCTTGACATATCCAGTACTAGTTGAAGACTTGAAGTAATAGTATTTGGGCTGTTGTTCTACTGCTCGAAAAAAAAATTGTTGCCTCAGGAAACATACGTGGACAGCGACGGCCAGTCCAGCACGACTTGGATAGATGCCTCGGCCTCTGTCCCAAATACGAATAGCAGCCTTTGGGTCGAATATACAATAAAAACTTCATCTTGGCGACTTGCGGCGACGCATAACCCAAATTCTCGCCTCAACATTGCTCGCGCTGCTCAAACCGGCTTTCTTTACCCGGAAATTTGTAAACTTCTCAGTCCCTAGAAAAGATCCTTTCAAGAACTCAACACCACCGTGCGCAGGCCCCACGGTGGGCGCCAACTGTCGTGGAATTATCACGGCAGATGTCCTTAGTGTCAGGACTTAGTCGCGAGGCCAACGCATCTATGTGGTAGCTTGAGAGGGGTTGAGCGGGACAATACACGCAATGTTTTTACCCAGGTTCGGCCCCTCACGGTGGAGGTAAAAGACTACATCCTGCTTCATTGATATTGATGATGATCACGGTTACAAGAGTGCTCTAACTTGAGAGCTATTGTCTAAACCTAACTTGTCCAACTTGTGGAACTTGTGAATCTTGTCCCTTTTGGGGAGCCCTGCCCCTCCTTATATATGTTGGAGGGGCGGGTTACATGTAGAGTCCTATTAGGATTAGGACTAGTCTATCTCTAATACAAACTGGATACAAGTGCAGGTCTTAGCTCTTTGTAAGATAATGTTCCTCATGCCTTTCCTCTTAAACCGGCCCACCGTTAAACGTGAACCGGCCTTCTGGGCCTTGGGCCTTGTCATCCGTCTGTCCCGCATGTCGGATCACCAGTGAGCCATAATGACCAGGTGGGTTGCTTGTAGATCGCCAGGTCAGGGCGGGTCGCTAGTAACTCGCCAAGTGTCAGCGGGGTCTTCAGATAAATCACCAAGTCCGATCGTGTTAACTTCCGGCCGGTTTACACCGCAGGGTATATCCCCGACACCTGCTGTTCCCCACGCGGGGTTGGGATCATGAGGTGCTCGTGAGCCCCCGGCTCGCCTTCGTCTGGCGCCGCTTCCAGAGTTTGAGGGCGCTCAATGTGACAGCACCCAAGGTGGTGAAGGAGTTCCTCCAATGTCGCATTGCTCCTCTCCAGCGCCACTCTCGCCGGATGTGGGACTTTGCGGGGCATAGAGACCGCATGCGGCTTCAGGAGGAGGACTTGGCGCCTGAAGCGCTGCGGACGATGCTCAGGGTCTTGACCGGCAATCCTTCCCCGGGCAGCCTTCGGAGTAATGGTATCCTCTTGTATCTTTGCTCCGGCAGGGCCGATTTTGTGAGGCAGATGCCTAGCTTCGACGAGTGGGGACTGTGCCCTGCTGGCTTCATGGGGCCCCGCGAGAACCCAGCTGCCGTGGTTGCTTCGCTTGCCACCCACAGCAGTCCTTCCTCAGGCAATAGGGCGGGGAGACGAGAACCGGCGGGAGTTGAGGCGACCGATGTCGAGGTGCCGAGCTGCGAGAAGTCTTGAAGGTGGCGTCTCCCAAGGCCCGCCCTAGAGCAGTGGCAGGTGCGGAGTCGCGGCCTACGGTTCCTGAGGCCGGGGCTCCCGAGGCCCTAGTCATTCCTAATGAGGCGACGCCTGACGGCGCCCCCCAGGCTGACTCCTCCAACGCTGATCATCTTGTCGCTTCTTCCGCACCAGAGGCCGACCCCTGTGCCGGGCGCTTAGGTCAGTTCCGCGTAGACTTTGAGGCCCTCCGCAAGAGGAAGGAGGCCTTGGGTGGCAACGACTGCCCTTGCCGCTTGTTGAAGCGCAGGAAGTATTTTGCCATGGACGAGTAAGTCTTCTTATTTCCTTGCTCATTTACTTTGCTATCCCTGCGACTGATTGTGGCCCTTTCAGGCCCTGCCCTGCGAAACTCGCCAAGTCAGCCCGGGAGTCATCCCCCCAAGATTCGCCTTCTCCGTTAGCCCTGGGTTCGGTGAGCTCGAACAGCACCCCTGCTGCCAGACCGGCCGGTGGAGTGGTCCTTTCCATAGGGCACCTCGAGCCTGCACGCCCGCTGTCCTTTCTTCATGAGTCCTCCTGGGGCATATCTGGCTTGCCCCGCATTCCTCCTCTGATCATAGATGGTGGATGCCTAAGATCTGTCTTTGGCTCTTCTTCCGTGGGTGGACCGACGCCAGGCCGGATTCCCAGAGAGGTTCATCTGGCAATGACTAGGGCGCCAGCCCCCAGCCCCGCGCCGGGAGGGGGCTTGCTGCCCCGGGGCCCTCCGCATGCTCCGGTGGAAGAGGGTGATGCAAAAGACGTGCTCAGGCGCGCTCGGGAGCGACGTGCCCTTCGCGAAGAGTTCCTCCAGAGGGCGACGGATGCGGTAAGCCGGATCGGGGCAGAGCTTGCTAGCGAGGATGCGTGCCTCGAGGCCGAAGGTTTGCGCCTTGCTGAGGAGAAGAGCAAACTAAAGGTAGCCGTCGCCCTCGCGCGTCACCAACGTGATCTTGACAACGCGAAGGCTGAAGCGTCGCTCGTAGCTTCGCGAGAGGCCTGCTCCTAGGCCGTCGAGGAGGCTCGGGAAGCAGACCGACAGCGCAAGGCTGCGGAGGAGCGCGCATGGCAGCTCCAAGCTTGGAGCAGCTCCCTGGAGCAGCAAGTGGAACTGCGCCAGGCGGCCCTTGAGTCGATGGAGGGGGCCTCTGTTGACCGGGAGGAGCTTCTAAAGCGCGAGGAGGCGCTGACGCTGGAGGCCGCCGAGCACAACCTTGACCTTGAGCGGTTGGAGACGAGGGAGCGCCCGGTGGCCCGGGCGGAGGATGACGTTACCGTGCGCAAAGCCCGGGCCCATGAAGAAGTTGATCGCCGCATGGTGGAAGCTCGCTCGGCCTTCGAGCGTGAATACGAGACGAGGTTGGGGATGATCAAGGCCGAGGCCGAGGGCAGGACCGCAGCCCTCAGGGCGAAACTGGCCGAAGTGACGCGGCGTGCGGACTCCTCCGCAGCCGCCCTCAGCGCGGCGCAGGCGGAGCTGTCCTCTTCCCGAGCCGAGCAGCTTCTTCTCCAACAGAGGGTTGATGACGTCGAGGCCGTCGCGCAGCGGAATGAGGACGAGATCCGTCGGCGGCGGGTTCTGGAGCATGTGCATGCCCCCATGCTTCAAACGCTCAGAGAGAGGGCAAACACAGCTTTGGGCTATATCTGTGAGGCTGCCGCACGAGGTCAACTACGCCGGCAACCTCCAATTTTTCACCGATGTGGTGACGCTTCTGGAGAACCGATCCGAGAGGTCCTGTTGGCTTGTCGAAGAGAGGAGCCGAGCCTTGCTCGGGCGTGCCTTCTCCCGCGTCTTCAGCCATCTGCAGGACAGGGACCCCGACTTTGACTTCGACGCTGCCATCGCACCCGTGCCCATTGCCGTCCGGGGAGACCTGGCGCGGTGGGTGGAGGACAACGTGGACGCCCTCGTCAGGGCCTTTGCATCTGATGATGACGGCGTGGTCGTGGGCGCCAATGAAGGCGGGGTTGTGGATGAGCCTGGCGCTGATGGAGCTGCTGGCGGCGGCAGCGGCAATGTCAACGACGCCAGTGATGCCTCCGAGGATGCCCAAGAAGACGTGGTGAGTGATATGTCCGACTGACCGCATGTCACTGTTGTTTAACCTACACGAAGAAGGTTCGGGCTTGGCCCTGAAGGATGTAAGAGCATTTTGGGAGGGGGAAGCCCCTCATGTAAAGGTTTGCAATTAGTACCCTGGTAAGCATAATATTGCGTGTGAACTTAGCCGTTGGCCCGGTGATGGGTCAGCTGGCTTGTGTACCTTCCGACCCCGACGAGTCCCGAGTGGGCCTTTCGGGGCCGCTGCACCTCGGGTGTCTTGTGATTAACTTGTGGATCCCGCGATGAAAACCTCCGGAAAGGGTGCGGTAACAGAGGTCCTAGTTGTGAACGTGCCTGGCCCGGCCTGGCTCACGAGGAGCTCGCGAGGGGGGCAGCCGATGTTCACTTTGGATGCAAAGCCAAAACCAGAACGCGAGAGATTGCTCAAACGAGACTAAACACCCCTTCCCCCAAACACACGCAAGCATCGAGCTCAAATCCAACTTAAATCCAAATCGAAGAACTTCGTCAACAAGGAAAGGCAAAAGCAAAAGGCCACGTCCGGCACCTAGTCTAGTCTTTGACATCTGCTCACCAACGCGGAGCTAAGTGCTGCCACTGGGAGTGGGCGGGAGCCCCCGAGGCCCGAGGGCGGCTCTCCGGAGACTCCGGGGCGTGTACAGCCCCACTCATTATTACGTGAGAGTGTCACGGGCGGCAAGCTTCACAAGCACTGGGCCTTCTTCACAGGTACTGGCCTTGCTTCATATCACCAGGCGAGGGCCCCGCCTTGCGCCTCACTCTACCGCCATCAACGGCGACCGGAAACTAGGACGACGCCAATGGGGCAGAGCGGTTGCCAGCGGTTCCCCCGACGACCACGAGTCCCCTGCCGGGGCAGGCCTTGGGGCACCTCCCCGATAGGGGGCCTACCTCCTGAGAACGCCTTGTTCCGACCACCGCGGGGACGAACCCGAATCTTGGCCCCTCTCCTGCAGCCTCCTGCGCCCTCCTCCTGAGGGGTATGAGGCTGAAGAATTGGGGCAGCCACCTGCTGTGGCGACCTGTATCTCCTGCGACCCATGGTTAGCGTAAGCTTGCTCCTGAGGGATGAGTGGTACCCGATAATTGTCGCCACCGGTGCGGCTGTCGAGGCTCTCTTGTGGTTCCTGAAAGAGCTCAGCTCCTGGCGTCTCCTCGCCCCAGCCTGGCCCGAGGAATGAGCCATGATCTTCTTCCAATGCGCACCCCTGATCCATCATGCGGGGCACGTAAGCTTCTGGGGCCACCGCCCCGTGCACCTCGTTGTAGCGCCCCGCATGCCACGCAGCCTGGCTTGGAGCGCCGTCTTGGCGGTGATGGCGCGGCAGTCGGCCGAGGCCGAAGGCCACGGCGGGCACCCCTTCGCTGGCCTGAGAAGAGGCCGGCGCGACTTGTCGCCCGGTGCCGGCGGGGGTGTTGACGCTGAATGGGCCCTGGAGTCCGCCGGAAGTTGCGTGCGCGCACACGACACCGCCATACGGCCCGCCTTGGGTCTGGGGCGGCAGCTGGACGCAGAAAGGAGGTATCCCTAAGGCGGCGGCATCCAGGAGCTCGGCGACTCGCTCCAGCAATACGTCGCGGCCGCCCTCCAGCAGCCGACACCGTAGCAGCTCTCGGGCCACCATGAGCGCGGCGCTGGAGTTTGCTTGCTCCCATCGGGTGTACGGCGCCGTGGCCGCGGCGTGGTTTGAGGCCCTTGCTGCGGCCCGCACCTTCCATGGTGTGAGGGCAAGCGGCGTCTGGCCGCGTTGCCCGCGCCCTGCAGTGCCCTGCGGAGCGCGGGCTGCCTGAGGCGCAAGGTTGAGGTTGCCCTGGGCCGGTGACACGGCATGGGGGGGGCACACTGCCCAGCGGTGGGCGTTGGCAGCCGGGTCGCTTGACATCTGAACGGCGAGGTGACGGAACGCGACACGAAGGAAGAAGGATTCCGGCGCACCCCTACCCGGCGCGCCAAATTTCGGATTTCAGGTTCCGGCAGACCCTTGAGGGCTGAACACTGGGGTGCGCGTGGAGATCTCTCCCCTACCGATCTACGTCCAATCTCCTCGCGTGGTCTAGCTGGAAACAACGAACAACACAAGGGACACAAGGTTTATACTGGTTCGGGCCACCGTTGTGGTGTAATACCCTACTCCAGTGTGTGGTGTGGTGGATTGCCTCAGGGGCTGATGATGAACAGTACAAGGGAAGAACAGCCTCGCGAGAGGTGTTCTTGAGCTGGTGCGATGAACTTCTTGGGTGAGTTCAATCGCCTCTCTCTCTCTCTATCTCTCTTTTTCGGTCCCCTCCTCCTCTCTGCTACTCTATGGTGGCTAGCTCTATTTATAGAGGCCCTGGGCCTCTCCCCAAATAATGAGCGGGAAGGGCGCCAACAATTGGCCATTTTGAAGGGGAACATCTAGTACAAGTTATCCTGACCAAAGGTGGTCTTCGGCTGCCAAAAGTACTGGTGATGACGCCATCTTGGGCTCCACGGTGACCTCCGTCCTGCCGCTCTGCTAGTCTTGGTCTCATTACACCGGAATGGCAACCTTTGCCTGATGCCTTGGCCTGTGCTTGCCCCCTTTGCACCAAAGGGGAAACAAGGACACTGCGCAGGCCGGCACCCGCCTGGCGCACGCCTGGTCTCGATCGTCATGGCTTGCGTCACGGGCGCCTCTTGAGGTACCCCTGCCTTGATCTCTCCACCTCCTCGCGAGCCTACCTAATGAGGCTGCCTCTGAGGAAGCTTCCTGTCGTCCGCCCCGCGAGGCTTGGCCCCTCGCGAGGGTCTTGAGCTTGAGCTGATGAAGATGGGCCGCGCTGGGCCCCCACTTGAGCCACGCCATAGGCCGTAGGCAGGCAAGTCTGGGGACCCTCGTTCCCAGAACGCCGACACCTACAGTGCAATCGCTCGGGTTCAGTTAGAGCCCAACGCCTTGCTCGGGTTCAGTTAGAGCCAACGCCTCGCACACATGCGCGTACGTGTATGAGAGAAACGCGCATCGCTCGGCCCCCGACCTCCCACCGTAACCGGGAACTCCCCGAAATTTTCCTCGCCCTCGCTTCTACCACGGTTTTTTCCATCATGGACGGCCCAAAGAATGTCATGCAGCTGCGTCTCTGGCCCGCCCAGGACGAAAAGCCCATTTTCTGTCATGATTTTTTGTCATAGAAGTAGGATCCCACCACATCTATGATGATACCGGGGTTTGTCACAATTATTGTCATAGAAGTGTCATATGTATGACAGGAAAAAAATCGTTCAGCCCAAAATGTCACGGATGTGTTTTTTTTGTAGTGGATAGTATGTCTATTATTCTTGGAAGGCCCTTTTTGAGTACTGTAGGGGCTGTTATTGATTGCACTAAAGGCAATGTCACTTTTTATGTTAATGGTAATGAGCATATGGTACACTTTCCGAGGAAACAACCTCAAGTTCATAGTATCAACTCTATTGGAAAAATTCCATCATTTATATTTGGAGGTTCTGAATTTCCTCTTCCTACTGTCAAGAAGAAATATGATATTCTTATTATTGGGGATGTGCATATCCCCGTTGAGGTAACATAGTGTTATTCGATATTTCTCCGGTTCCATATTATTCGGAATGAGTTCGTTAACAAGACTTGATCAACCTTGTTAGTGGGTTCCTTTTGATGAGCATGAGATGGATGAAACTAGAAAACACAACTCTCTGTACCTTCTTTTTATTTTCTGTTATTTGTATTAAATAAAATAAAAATAAGTATTACCCGTCTGTTATCTGAATATCCATGCAATATAAAAATATCCCGAAAATAAAAGTTCTCCAAATGCCCAGAAATTTAAATATGATTTTTTTCTGGAATCTTTGAGAATATCTGGAACCGAGAACACAGCAGGGGGATCAACCACCTGGCCACGAGGGTGGAGGGCGCGCCCTACCCCCTGGGTGCTCCCCCTGCCTTGTGGGCCCACGGTGGACCTCCTCCACTTATTCCTGCACCCATACACTTCTTCTTCCTCCCACAAATACGAATATCCAGCTCAAGCACGAGTTCTAGCTCATTTTGCTACCATTTTCGATCTCCTTGCTCAAAGCACCTCTCATAAAACTGCTTGGGGAGATTGTTCCTTGGTATGTGACTCCTCCATTGGCCCAATTAGTTTTTGTTCTAGTGCTTTATTCGTTGCATATTTTTGCTGCTTAGGTGACCCTGTTCTTGAGCTTGCATGTCAAATTTATATGGTCAAAAGTGTTTTTGATGCATGATATAGGCTCTAGGCACTTGTAGGAGTAGTTGCTATCAATATTATTGAGTTTGGTTCACTTTTACTTTGAAGTTACTAAAAATTTCAGAAATTTTCAAAAAATGATGAAGAGATTTTTGAGGGGCTCATCGAGCCGGAGCTCAAGGGAAAAGCAAAATGAAGAAGCACGGAGGCCCTAATATAATTTGCCTCGCACCGCGGAGGTCCGGCCGTGTGAATGGCCTTCTGATGATTTCTTGAGAGAAGCCGGGATTTATAATGATTTCTATTCATTGGCTGAGAATGCCGGCCTCGCCGACTTCCTCCGTGACCAAAGTGAACAGTATCTATTACTCACCAATACTTTTGTGCAAAACTTCTACTATTTTCCTAAGGAATCACCTCCCTCAGTAGAGTTTCATTTATATGATGTTGTTAAGAAGATGCACTATATGAATTTTGCAGGGTTTGCAAAGTACCTTTCGGGGGTAGTTTAGAGGAACCACATCACAAGGATGTGGATGGGTTTATTAACACTATTACTGTAGGGGAAACTAGGAAGGCTTCCGATGCAAGAATCACTAGCATACATTTTCCTATTTTACGCTATTTTGCAATATTTGCTAGTCATTGATTAATTGGTCGTGGAAACTGTGGAAACCTTAGTGTCCCTGATATTATCCTTCTGCTCCATGGTTTATATTCCGATAACACTGTTAGTATGGGCGGTATTATTGCTAAATGGTTAAGTCTGAACCGTACTAAGGGTCCCATCTTTGGTGGTATTTATGCTTCATGCCTTGCTACACATTATAATATACCTATTAGGCACTATGAAAAAGAAGAAAAACTGTTGCCTACTGTTTATTTAGATTATAAGAGTATGGTAGCGCATGATTTTATTATAAAGAGTAGGGAGGGGGAGCTGAAATACAAATTGTTCTTTGATAAACGTCATCCTGAGACTATCACCTTGCATGCTCCTTATTTGTTTGATTTGTCTTCGGGCAAGTACCTTGTCTCGCCGGAGGACATTCACGCTTACCAGAACCCTACATCAGCCACAGAGCCAGAGTCGGAACCACAACTTGATCCTCCACGGCAGTCTAATTACCTGTGGGATCCAGAGATGATTGCCAACCAGTGGCAATCAGAGGCTTCTTCATCGCAGTACGACCCCAACTATTACTATGGATATCAACCAGGCCAACCGTGGCCATAGACCAACTTATGCCAAAAGCCTAAGCTTGGGGGAGTACGTATTTCTCACCGACATTATATTCATGTTCACACAATCATTGCTAGATGTCGGTGCTCATACTTTTTCATTGTATCATCCATGCTAGTTTATTTTCCTTTTCATGCTTTCTTCTTGTGTGTTTAATAAACCTTAAGAAATGCCAAAAAAAATAGTTGTAGCTTTTTATTAGTTTACTTTCCATGCTTGTAGTAGTAATTAAAAAGAAAACCCAAAAAGATTTCATGTTCTTCTTTTGCTTGTTGGGAGCTTTCCCTTGTAAATAGTTTTATTTCTTTTCTTCTCTTTGGGGGTCGATAGGAGAAGACCAAAATTAAATTGTTGAAGTGTCTCTTATATGCATTATTGTTGATCTGACAAAAGAGCCCATATTGCCTTGTCTTCTCCTGCTTATTTAATGCTTGCAGATTCCAGCTTAGTCCAATGCACGTGCACTATTATTATTATTCACATCGTTCGGTCGTGCAAGTGAAAGGCAATTATGACGATATATGATGGACTGACTGAGATGAGAAAAGCTGGTATGAACTCGACCTCTTTTGTTTTTGTAAATATGATTAGTTCATCATTCCTGATCCAGCCTATTATGAATAAACATGTTTGCAATGACAACTAGAGATCATAGTTTCTTGTGTCATGCTTGATTAGCTAGGAGCTTATAACGGTTTACCTTGCATGCCAACATGCTATTAAAATGGTTGTAATGTGGTATGATAGGGTGGTATCCTCCTCTGAATGATTTGAGTGACTTGACTTGGCACATGTTCATACATGTAGTTGAAACAAAATCAACATAGCCTTCACGATATTTATGTTCATGGTGGATTATATCCTACTCATGCTTGCATTCAGTGTTGATTAATTTTAATGCATGTTCATGACTGTTGTCGCTCTCCAGCTGGTCGCTTCCCAGTCTTTTGCTAGCCTTCACCTGTACTAAGCGGGAATACTGCTTGTGCATCCAATCCCATAAACCCCAAAGTTATTCCACATGAGTCCACTATACCTTCCTATATGCGGTATCTACCTGCCGTTCCAAGTAAATTTGTATGTGCCAAACTCTAAACCTTCAAATAAATATCATGTTTTGTATGCTCGAATAGCTCATGTATCAACTAGGGTTGTCTGTATCTTCCATGTTAGGCGGGTTATTCTCAAGAGGAGTGGACTCTGCTCCTCACTCACGAGAAAGTGGCTGGTCACCGGGATGCCCAGTCCCATGCTTTGTGCAAACTAAATCAAAATAATTGCAAAACAAAACTCCCCCTGGGACTGTTGTTAGCTGGAGGCACTTGTTGTTTCGAGCAAGCCATGGATTGATGCTTGTTGGTGGAGGGGGAGTATAAACTTTACCATTCTGTTTGGGAACTACCTATAATGTGTGTAGCATGGAAGATATCGCCATCTCTTGGTTGTTATGTTGACAATGAAAGTATACCGCTCAAAATATTATTCATCTCTACTTCAAAACCGAGCTCTGGCACCTCTACAAATCCCTGCTTCCCTCTGTGAAGGGCCTATCTATTTACTTTCATGCTAAGTCATCATCCTCTTATTAAAAAGCACCAGTTGGAGAGCACCACTGTCATTTGCATTCATTACTGTTAGTTTACATTGAGTATGACTTGACTGGATCTCTTTCACCATGAATTACAATGTCTAGTCAGTCCTTGATCTTTAAAGGTGCTCTGCATTTATGTTTTGCAGTCTCAGAAAGGGCTAGCGAGATACCATCTTGTTATATCATATTATGATTGTTTTGAGAAAGTGTTGTCATCCGAGATTTATTATTATTCCTCGCAAGTTGATTATGCCATTTATATGAGTAAACATGAGACCTAGATGTTATTTTGAATGTGGTTAGTCATAATCTTTGCTGAAAACTTGAATGCTGGCTTTACATATTTACAACAACAAGAGCAAACAGAGTTTGTAAAAGTTTTTCTTTATCACTTTCAGTTTATCAACTGAATTGCTTGAGGACAAGCAATGGTTTAAGCTTGGGGGAGTTGATACGTCTCCATCGTATCTACTTTTCCAAACACTTTTGCCCTTGTTTTGGACTCTAACTTGCATGATTTGAATGGAACTAACCCGGACTGACGCTGTTTTCAGCAGAATTGCCATGGTGTTATTTATGTGCAGAAACAAAAGTTCTCGGAATGACCTGAAACTTCACGGAACATCTTTTTGGAAATAATAAAAAATCCTTGCAAAAGATGAAGACCAGGGGGGCCACCACCTGTCCACGAGGGTGGAGGGCGCCCCCCCTCCCCCCCCCCTAGGGAGCGCCCCCCTACCTCGTGGGCCCCCTGGAGCTCCTCCGACCTCAACTCCAACTCTATATATTTGGTTTCGGAGAGAAAAAAATTAGGGAGAAAGATTCATCGCGTTTTACGATACGGAGCCGCCGCCAAGCCCTAAAACCTCTCGGGAGGGCTGATCTGGAGTCCGTTCGGGGCTCCGGAGAGGGGAATCCGTCGCCATCGTCATCATCAACCATCCTCCATTACCAATTTCATGATCGTAGGCTTGCTGGACGGTGATGGGTTGGATGAGATTTATCATGTAATCGAGATAATTTTGTTAGGGTTTGATCCCTAGTATCCACTATGTTCTGAGATTGATGTTGCTATGACTTTGCTATGCTTAATGCTTGTCACTAGGGCCCGAGTGCCATGATTTCAGATCTGAACCTATTATGTTTTCATCAATATATGAGAGTTCTTGATCCTATCTTGCAAGTCTATAGTCACCTATTATGTGTTATGATCCGTTAACCCCGAAGTGACAATAATCGGGATACTTACCAGTGATGACCGTAGTTTGAGGAGTTCATGTATTCACTATGTGCTAATGCTTTGTTCCAGTACTCTATTGAAAGGAGGCCTTAATATCCCTCAGTTTCCATTAGGACCCCGCTGCCACGGGAGGGTATGACAAAAGATGGCATGCAAGTTCCTTTCCATAAGCACGTATGAATATATTCGGAATACATGCCTACATTACATTGATGAATTGGAGCTAGTTCTGTGTCACCCTATGTTATGATTGTTACATGATGAACCGCATCCAGCATAATTCTCCATCACCGATCCATTGCCTACAAGCTTTCCATATACTGTTCTTCGCTTATTTACTTTTCCGTTGCTATTGCTATCATCACTACAAAATACCAAAAACATTACTTTTGCTACTGTTACCTTTTGCTACCGTTACCACTACTATCATATTACTTTGCTACTAAATACTTTGCTGCAGATATTAAGTTTCTAGGTGTGGTTGAATTGACAACTCAGCAGCTAATACTTGAGAATATTCTTTGGCTCCCCTTGTGTTGAATCAATAAATTTGGGTTGAATACTTTACCCTCGAAAACTGTTGCGATCCCCTATACTTGTGGGTTATCAAGGCTTCACATGTATCAAATGATTCAAAATCAAAAGATGTTAATACTCCATCTTTATGAAGTTTTTGCATGCGTTTCTTTCTGATATGACCAAGATGATAGTGCCACATATAAGTGGGATTATCAGTCTTCTTAAGATGTTTAGCATTGATAGTATAGACACCCTTTTCACATTCAAGATCCATTATGAATAAACCACCAACAATGGGTGCAAATCCATAAAACATATTCTTACAATATATGGAACAACCATTGTTTTCTGATTTATAAGAATATCCATCACTTATCAAACATGATCCAGAGATAATGTTCTTACATAACTTTGGAACAAAATAACAATTATTTAGTTATAAAATAAATCCTGAAGGTAAACTTAAAGACATGACACCGATGGCTTGAGCGGTAATCCTGTTACCATTCCCTACCCGCATCACGACTTCATTTTTGGCCAGCTTGCGAACATTTTGTAATCCCTGCATCGTGTTGCAAATGTGATCAACAGATCCGGTATCAAATACCCATGACTTATAACTTTAATCAAGTAGAATGTCAATAACATTAATTTGTATAAATTTTATACCTTTACTAGAAGAGGAGTTCTTCTTATCTGCAATATACTTCAAGCAATTTCTCTTCTAGTGTCCCTATTCTTTGAAGTAGAAACATATAGTCTTACAGGATGCTCCACCCTCGTTTCTTTTGGTGTTGCATTTCCTTTTGAAACTATTTGTTTTGTTCATCAACAACTTTTGTTGATTCTGCGTTCTAGCCTCATGGTTTTTTAGCATCGCTTCATAAAGCAATGAGAATAATAAATCATTCTCAGGTGTTTTAGGTATTTCTACCACCATTGCAGATATGCTATCATAATAGTCTGCAAATCTCTCACCTTGCTCTTCATCTATCTTGCACTCACCCATTGCTTCAGTCATCTCATGAACTTCAGCCGATTCTTTGTGAAACAGAACTTCCAGTGCCTCGACAATCTCGACGGGACTGAGCTTTTGAAAGCGCTTCTGTAACACTTCATCCATACAAGATAGCATGATGCTTTTGACAACACTAAAATCATTCTTACGAGATAAGTATACATTGATGATGTCCTGACTTGCTCCAAGCGTCGGGGTTTCACCAAGTAACTGATCCAGCACATATTCTTTATTAGAACTTTTCTCAAAGTGTGGATCCAATCCTCATATTTATCACCAGTTGCAGTCAATTTTTCTTTCTCAAACTATGGTGCTAAATTCAAACTATTGCAAGCCATTGATCTACAATAATAAACACGAGATTCACTTAGACATTATTCATAATTAATTTAGCACTAGTGTTTAAACAAATTATTATATAAAGTGCACTCCCACTCAAATTAATATCTCTCGTAATTAAATGTGAGTGATTCAAGATCCAAGTCTAGTTCTCAGCCATTGATGTGTGCATCACTAATGACGAGAATTTTGACTGGTGGGCAAGCTTTTGCTGATCATATCTCCATATGACTCTTGTTCATCTTTTGATGCTTTGTGCTATGAGCTCAGAACTATTCTACTAGAACATCAAGACAACCTAGTACAATCTGCATGTATGGTCTGACCATCGGCACCTTACACCCAACAATCCATTTGTACTCATGTGGACATGATGCACTCCGGATCGTTAAGTGTTATAGATGGTTGCTGCACTGGGAAGAGCACCTTTTGACTTGATATTTTAGTGAGAGATCACCCTAATAATTGACTACTACGCAATCAAAGGTTGCAAACAACAAAGGGATAAACATCTCAGGCAATTCATAATAGCATGATATGGTATAGCCCTAGGCGCCGGGAGTCCTCCATGATCTTCTTCAATCTCTAGTTGAAGCGACGTGCGGCCAATATTTCGTTACTAAGACAACTGTTTCAAAAAACATTGTCGTGGCGGCAATCTCAGAAAATGTTGCCATGGCGACCATTTCAGAAAACGTTGCCGTGGAAACAAAATCTGAAATTCCGCCATGGTACGAAATTATAGCTCCTCGTCCCGCGCCTGGTACACCTTCTCCTCGTCAGGGTCCTCCGTGTAAGTCTTGCCACCATCACATGTAACCTATCTCTACAATGTTTACATTAAGGTGGCAATCCCGTGGCTCCAGCCATCATGCCGTGACGTGCAGGCCACTTAACATTACAACATATAACCATCTCATACATAAACTCATTATCATGATGAAGGCTATACCACATCATATGCACACCCTGCAAAACCAAGTTAGACATCCTCTAATCGGTTTTAGCAAAAATTTAGTTACGCGATTAACTAGTTTTAATGATTAAGACTAGCTACCTACGCAAGCATAACAAGGCGATGTTCTTGATGCTAGATTAAGTTTCGGGGTGTGTGAAAGAGAGACTTAATTAAAAGTCTCATCCCCCACACTAAACTTCATCAATACGCGTGACCCCTAGAAGGATCATCCATCTTTGGCACCCTCATGTGTACGTGATGGTTCACTATTCCCGACTATGATGTAGCCCAAGGAACTGTTAGCAGATCGTCGACGGCCAGAGCCGATCAATTGCCAGAACCTTGTAGCAAAACTACGTCATTCTCCCGATGAACTGAACCGAAGCAACACTCGTGGGAAGCATAGCAAGAACATTAATCCTCACATATCAGATGTGATCTAGATTGCAACCTGCATCTACTCATAAACCTGCTCTGATGCCACTATTAGGAAACGTAGTAGAAAACAAAAAAATCGCGCCTACGATCACCAAGATCAATATGAAGATGCATAACAATCATTACCAACTCCGGAGTGCATCAGAAGAAGAAGAGTTGGTGTAGATCATGCTCAAAGTTTCTCAAACGATGATGATAATCCTGCGAACCACCCTCGAATGATCCCTCGAACAGAAGACCGAAAGCATGGCCTCTCTACATGGTTGCAAGCGTACGGTCTTCACGACCCAGCAGCGCTTCGCCGTCCAGAGCTAATCGTCGTCGAAGAATTAGAGGGAGGAGCTTAGAACCACACTGGATTCTAATTATGAGGATTAGAGGTGGCTAGGGCTAGCTCTAATTAGTCTAGGACCAACTAGAACTAGAACTAGATCAACTAGAAGAGGCACCCAAAACTTGTTGTTCAAAAGGGTGCAAAACTCTAGTATATATAAGTTTACGGGAGAGGAGAGGGCAGCCACCAAGGGGGAAAGTTTCCCCTTGGTGCGCCGGCCTAGGGAGGGGGAGATGGACTCCCCCTCCTAGTTGGATTCGCCCCCCCCCCCCCACTAGGAAAGGGGGGCATCCTCACTTGGCCTTTATGGCCCAAGTCTCCTTCCCCTTCTTGGCCTATTAAGGCCCGTTGATATTAATTAATATATAAAATACTTTAAACATTTTCAGAGCATTATATATATAATTTAACATCCCCAAAAACAATTTCCACCTATATATAATTCATCGGTAATACCCGGTATTACCTGATATCCACCAAAACCCTTCCGGTGACCCCAAAACGCTTTTGGAACCTCTCGGGACTATTCCGGATATTAATGAAACTATTTCACAAATATATTCTCATCACTCCCATTCCACTAACTCTCAGCAGATCGTGATTACCTTAAGCTTGTGACCCCATAGGTTCGGTAAAACATATACATGAACGAAACCCCTTCGTTCAATGGCTGATAGCGGAACCGTGGACATCCATATCGGTCCCTATGATTACATAAATGATATTCGAGTGAACCTTTGGTTATCATGTGACATTCCCTTTGCTTCACGATTGTCAGGACCCCGACTCAATGCCACATCGATCTAGCATGTAACACCTCATATCACTTTGCGGCCTCACGCACGGTATCCCCACGGGTGTCGCCTTACCCTTGCCCGGGACCGTTTGCGCCTTTTGGCACACGTATATGATGGTGTCGCTAGCATCCATATGATAAAGAGCCCGGGCTGACATGGCTAGTCGTAAACCCAAAGTGGCACTAACTTACAGGGACAGGAATCCATGACCCAGCATCGAATGTGTCGGTCATCAGCGAGTGAATCCAGGCTGTAGCACTGGGCTAACAGGACTCCGGTGAACCGGGCTGTAGCGGGCTAACAGGACTCCGGTATTCATCGCGTGACATTTCCCCGAAGGGACAGACACAGGAACGAAGAAGGACACATGCCGGCCAGCCTAAGTGTTCCGGAGCAGTAGCAAGCTACCAGGGCTCAGTGGAAGCACTAGGAGACATTTCCCGGTAAGAGAGGCTACTAAGGATAAACAACTAGATAGTCAGATCCCACACATAGCAATACACATTACACGTACGCATAACATGCAAGTATGTGCTGTACAACATGGCATCACAGCATAACTCAACAACTCATATAGATAAGGCTCAGAGAGCCATCATAGCATTTATTTCAAACAGGGGTCACAAGACCCATCATACAGAGCATACAAGCAACAAGCGGAAGCATTACATGTCTGGGTACAGACATCTACAAATGAAAAAAGGCTGAAGAGCCTGACTAACTACAACTTCCGATCAAGATCGTAGCTGAGGTACAAGCTACTTGTCGAAGCCCATGAGAACACTAGTAAGACCGAAGTCTCCGCTGCAAAAACATAAATAAGCAACATGAGTACAAAGGTACTCAGCAAGACTTACATCAGATCCTATCATACATGCATTTGTATCAAGAGGGTAATGTGGAGTTTAGTTGCAGCAAGCCCGCTTTGACTCTGTGGCTATCCTGTTCTACGACTACCAGAAACTCTTGAGGTGAGACAACGTACACGAGTCCACTAATCACCACACAATACACTACTATGAATTCATCCCCGTCTCCCTACGAGAAGGCCATCCATAGCACTCACACTTATCTTGAGCATTTTAGAGTATCCACTTCAAGTTGTCTATGTACCATGTAAGCATCCAAGAAGTCCATAACCGCGGACCCGGCTATTCGAATAGATCATGTTAACCCTGCAGGGGTGTACTTCTTCACACACGCTCTCGCCACTTACCGCCATGTACATGTCATGTATCTCGGCAACCTTCAAGTGGAAGCCTGGCGAGGGTGTCGGCCACGACCTGACTAACCACACAAGACTCTAGTCCAGGTTTATCGCCTATTCGGGTTCCATCCGCAAGGAGATCCGGCCGAGGTTTCGCTCACGGCCCCAAACGATGTGTACAGGGTTCCCGAGCCCACCATCCGGGTGCCACTCGGTACACCAGGCCACGTGTGCCTAGTCTGTCCCAAGCCCACCCTGCCGGGTGCCACTTGGTAGAAAAATAGCACTACCTACAAACACCAGAAACTAGTTGCGACTCCTGGACAGAGATCAAGTTGGTTAATAAGTCAAGAGGGCTTGGAGCGCCCGGAGCCCAATGTGTGGTAGTATCGAGTCATTGGACAACATACATAGAACTCGGTGCTTAAGGACGGTTCCAGTGAGACAACCCACCATGTACTCCTACATGGCCTCTCACCGCTACCTTTACCAAATCGTGTTCACACACTTCACTCTCAGCATCAGAACATATCATAACACTCCAATTCATTCCCAATGAACCAGACCTGACACAACTCTAAGCAATAGCAGGCATAGCATGGTAGGAACACAACATGGCTCAATCAACTCCTACACATGCTAGTGGGTTTCAACTATTTATTGTGGCAATGACAGGTCATGCAGAGGAATGGGTTCAACTACCGCAGCACAAAGTAGCAGATGAATCGTTGTTGTTCTAATGCAATAACTGAGAGCAGGAGCGAGAGAGCAGGATTGTATCGGAATGAACAAGGGGGTTTGCTTGCCTGGTAAACAACAAGGAAGGCACTGCTTCACAGACAGGTACTCTGGAACGGACTCCGGAGCAGGACCTATCGAGAAGGAACAGTGTCGGCAATCAATACACAAACATATGCAACAATATGATGCATGAACATGGCATGAAGATGTGATGCTGTTTGAGCTAATGCAACTAGTACTCATTTGGTTTGAAGTCCATTTGAACCAAAGGTTCAAATGCATCTCCAAATTAAACTCCTATATATGCCATAATGTGTTTTCTCATATTCAGCATGTATAAGTTGGTTTGTCATGCATGAAACAAGTACAGATGGATAGATTACATTTTTCTGATAATTTTTCATATATAAATTATTTCAATCTGAGCTGCGGTTGAATTTCTATGAATTTTTGAAGTTTAAATCAATTTCTGGAATTTCCTGAATTATTTTAATTCCAGAAAATATATATTGCGTCAGCATTGAGTAAGCATGACGTCAGCAAGTCAACTGCGGCTGACTGGGTCAAACCTGACGTGTGGGGTCCACACGTCAGTGACAGGGGGTTAAACAGGTTTAGTTTAATCCTAACTAAAGGATTAGTGGCGCTGGGGCCCACTGTCAGTGAGACAACTAATTAACTGGGTTAATTAGCGCTAACTAAACTAATACCTAAACTAAACAGGGGCATGGCCCACGCGTCAGTGACCCTGGGGGGGTCAAACCCCAGGTCAAACAAGTCGAACCCGCCGGCGGTTAGTCGCCGGTGAGGTCCGCGGCGTACATGTGCCCCGGGTTTCCTCTGTGGTACTCCAAATGGCGCGCGGCTAGGCGCGTTGGAAAGCCAGCTCGATGGCGCGTCGGCCGGTGGCCGTGGCTGGGCCTGGGATGGCCGGAGTCGACGGCGGCGAGCTCGGCTGCGGCCGCCGGAGTTCGGTCGTGCACGAAAATGCGTTTGGAGCTCGAAGACGAGCGAAGCAAAGCGCTGGGGATGCTCTACGGGACCTTACGAATGGGTTGGACTCGCCGGGGTGACCAAATGGTCACCGGAGCTGCGTCGACGGCGAGCTCGGCGGCGGCGGAGGTTCGGCCATGGTGGGGAAAGGGCTACGGCGAGCGGGCAGCTAAATGGAGGAAGGGGAACGGTGGCGGAGCTCACCGCGGTTGCAGCGGGCGTCGAAGCGGGCTCGGGGAAGGCTTGGGGCAGCTGGAGCGACGACGGCGATCTCGTCGGCCGAAGCTTGAAGACGACGGCGATTGCGATGAAGCGGAGCTCGTCCGGGTTGCTTTGCTCGGTGAGGAGGGAGAGGGGGTCGCGGCGGAGCTTCTACGCGTGTCGGAGAGGCGAGGGGGAGGCTGTGGCGGCGGCTATGGCGAACGGCGGCGACCGGCGCGTTCGGACACGAGAGAGAGAGAGCGAGGGAGAGGAGAGGAAGAATCGGGGGAGAGTGAGAGGGTACGGGGGGGCGTGGCGACGTCCGGGTGTTCCAGGGCGACGCGGAGGGCGCCAGGCAAGCAGGGAGGCTGGTGGTGTGGCACGGTGGCGCGCGCGCGCGCCGGGCACGCTCCCCTCCCTTTGTCGAGGACGAAGACGACAGAGGAGGAGGCGGGCTGGGCCGCCTGCTGGCTGGGCCGGCCTGCCAGGCCGCTGGGCTGCACAGGAGTTAGGCGCCAGGTAGTCCAAGTAGGGTTTTCCCCTTTTTGTTTTCTTTTCTAATTTTTCTGACATTTGTTTTGATTTAATTAAAATATTAAATCATTTTATTACCTTATGCCAATTTTTGCAGGAGCTAGATATATTATTCCAGAGCTCCCCAACAGGTGGCATAATTTTTGGACATATATTAATATATATATATATAACTAATATATTTCCAATGCAAATATTTATGCATTAATTCCAAATGCCCAAAATAAATACCTATGAGCTCTTAAAAATATTGGTTTGATTTTTATCTCTGTCCAATATTTTCAGAGGGCAACATGAACATTTCTTGGACCTTTTTGGAACAACTTTTATTTGGGTCATTTTTAAAAATGATTCTGAGGGTTCCACCAATCCTCATTTCAAATGTAAATGAAATTTAAACATGATGCACAAATGACTAGCTAGTCTAGGTCATACCAGAACTAGGGATGTGACAACTCGCCCCCACTTGAAAGAATCTCGTCCCGAGATTCAGGGGTCGACGGAAAGAAAGCGGGGTACTCCAGTCGAAGACGATCTTCTCGCTCCCAAGTAGCTTCTCTCTCGGAATGATGAGACCACTGAACCTTGAGAAACTTGATGTTCTGACGTCGAGTGACACGCTCTGCTTGATCAAGAATGCGAATTGGGTACTCTCGGTATGTGAGGTTATCTTGGAGATCAAGCGTTTCGTGGTCCACTTCGCGGATAGGATCCGAGAAGCAACGCCTGAGTTGAGAGACGTGGAAGACATCATGAACTCGAGAAAGATGTGGGGGTAGTTCCAACTGGTAGGCAACCTCTCCTCGTTTAGCGAGAATGCGAAAAGGACCAATGTAACGAGGAGCCAACTTGCCCTTGATACCGAAGTGATGGGTACCCTTCAAAGGAGTAACCCGAAGGTAAGCCTTGTCGCCAATTTCATAAGCCACTTCCTCATGACGACGGTCATACTGGCTCTTTTGACGAGATTGGGCTGTTTTCAAATTCTCACGAATGATGCGAACTTGCTCTTCTGCCTCCTGGATCATGTCCGGTCCAAAGAATTGTCTTTCACCGGTTTCTGACCAGTTCAAAGGTGTTCGACATCTTCGTCCATAGAGAACCTCAAAAGGAGCTTTCTTGAGGCTGGATTGATAGCTATTGTTATAAGCAAACTCGGCAAAAGGAAGACATTTCTCCCAATCCATACCGAATGAGATAACGCAAGCTCTGAGCATGTCTTCGAGAATTTGGTTGACCCGTTCCACCTGACCACTTGATTGAGGGTGGAAAGCGGTACTGAAAGAAAGATGGGTTCCCATGGCAGTTTGGAAACTCTCCCAGAAATGAGAAGTGAAAAGACTGCCACGGTCTGAGTTGATCTCTAGTGGAACACCATGAAGTGACACTATTCGAGAAATGTATAAGTCAGCAAGCTGACTAGCAGTGATACTCTCTCGAACAGGAAGGAAGTGAGCCACTTTGGAAAGACGATCAATGACTACGAAGATAGCGTTATTCCCTCTCTTGGTCCTGGGAAAGCCGGTGATGAAGTCCATACCAACTTTATCCCATTTCCATTCAGGAATAGCTAAAGGCTGAAGGGTGCCAGCAGGTCTTTGATGCTCTGCCTTAACGCGACGACAAACGTCACATTTAGCAATGAACTCAGCGATTTCTCTCTTCATCCTAGTCCACCAGAACCTCTGACGTAGGTCCTGATACATCTTAGTACTACCGGGATGAATCGTGAGAGGGGATTCATGCGCCTCCTTAAGAATCAATTGTCGCAGATGTTGATTCTTGGGAACCACCAAGCGATTCTCAAAGAAAACAACACCACGATCATCCATAGAGAAACATCCACCAACTCCCTTCTTAATGTTTCTCTTGATCCGAGAAATTCCTGTGTCTTGCTTTTGAGCAGCGACAATCCGATCTTCAAGATCAGGTTTCGCCACCAAGGTAGAAAGGAATCTGTGAGGAGCAATGTGAAGATTAAGCTTACAGAATTCCTCATGGAGAAGTGGTTGGCCTTGCTGCAACATGAGATTGTTGCAATAGGATTTACGGCTTAGCGCATCAGCCATGACATTGGCTTTGCCTGGGGTGTAGGTAATCCCTAGATCATAATCTGTGATTAACTCCAACCAACGTCTTTGCCTAAGGTTCAGATCCGGTTGGGTGAAGATATACTTGAGACTCTGGTGATCGGTGTAGATCTCGCAACGTTTACCAAGAAGGTAATGTCGCCAGGTCTTGAGTGCATAGACTACGGCTGCAAGCTCTAGATCATGTGTAGGATAATTATCCTCATGTGGATGCAACTGTCGAGATGCATAGGCAATCACATGACGATCCTGCATAAGAATGCAACCTAGTCCTTGTCGTGAGGCGTCACAATAGATAAGAAAGTCCTTTGTGAAATCCGGTGGCACAAGTATGGGAGCAGAAGTCAGGCGTCTTTTCAGTTCCTGGAAACTGTACTCACACTGTGGGGACCACTCAAACTTTTTATCTTTCTTGAGAAGTTCCGTGAGGGGTTTGGCTACTTTGGAGAAATTTTCAACAAAGCGGCGACAATAGCTGGCTAGACCAAGGAAACTCCTAACTTGTTTAACGGTTTCAGGTGGAGTCCAATCAAGAATAGCCTTGACTCTCTCGGGATTGACAGCAATGCCCTTACCAGAAATTACATGGCCTAGGTAGGTCACTTCTGGCAACCAAAATTCACACTTGGAGAACTTGGCATAAAGGCGGTGCTCTCTGAGTTTCTCTAGCACAAGTCTAAGATGTTCGGCATGCTCTTCTTCGTTCTTCGAGTAAATAAGAATATCATCGAGGTAAACCACGACGAACTTATCTAAGTACTCCATGAAGATCGAGTTCATCAAGCGGGAGAATGTAGCTGGAGCGTTGGTTAGACCAAAGGACATGACGGTGTACTCGTACTAACCATAACGAGTAACAAAGGCTCTCTTGGGAATGTCCCCATTTCTGATCTTGATTTGGTGGTATCCTAACCTCAAATCCATCTTGGAGAAGACTGAGGATCCAGCGAGCTGATCATACAGGTCGTTGATCCTGGGGAGCGGATACTTGTTCTTTATCGTGACCAAATTAATGGGACGATAGTCTACAACCATCCGGTCCGTACCATCCTTCTTCTTGACGAAGAGGATGGGGCAAGCCCAAGGAGAAGAACTAGGACGGATGAAACCCTTTTGCAAGGACTCATCAAGTTGTTTCTTAAGCTCGGCTAGTTCTAAGGGTGCCATCTTGTAGGGTCTCCTAGAGATTGGAGTTGTTCCTGGGATAAGATCTATGACGAACTCTACATCTCTGTCAGGTGGAACACCTGGCAGTTCCTCTGGAAAGACATCCGGAAAGTCACGGACTACCGGGATATCTTCAAGGTCTGGAAGAGGGCTGGCATTAAGAGAATAGAGCTGACGCTTTGCAACTCTAGTGGAGACAGTGACTATCTTGCCAGATGGGTGTGTAAGCTGAACAGATCTGGTGTAACAATCAATCTTGGCATGATGAGCTGTCATCCAGTCCATACCCAAAATGATGTTAATATCCGAAGACTTGAGAGATATCAAGGAAGCAAGGAATACAAGTCTGTCAACAAGGATTTCATTACCATGGCTAATTCTGGTGGTCTGCCATCTAGACCCTGGGGTTTGGATTTCCAGCGGAGTTGGCATACCACAAAATGACATGTCGTGCAAGCGAGCATAGCTTTCAGAAATGAAGGAGTGAGATGCTCCAGTATCGAATAGAACTGATGCTGGGTGACAATTGACAAGGAGTGTACCAAGAACGACATCCGGATCATCATGAGCGTCTTTAGCTGAGACGTGATGCACACGTCCACGTTCAGTGTGAACTAGCTTGGCTTTGATCGTCTTACTCGGCGTCTTAACACAGCCAACAGTCTTCTCGGGCTGGGGTGGAGCATAACTAGTCTGAGAGCAGTCACGTGCATAGTGTCCTGGCTTCCCGCATGTGAAGCAAGTCCCCGAGGTTGGACGTGGACCCGCACTGACAAGCGGTCTACCAGTAGGCCTGAGTGGAACATACGACTGAGCTGGAGAAGGCACCACATGGGATGGCCTCGGTGTATACCCGGAAGGAAGAGCGGAGTTTGGAACCCAAATCCGGCGCTTCTGGGAACTAGAACCGGAGGAAGAACCCAAATCACGGGTGTGCTTACGAGACTCCTCGTAAGTGAGCTGAGCTGTCTCTGCATTAATGGCTTTGTTCACAAGAGCTTGGAATGTATCACAATGATGCAGGTGAAGGTCACGACACAACTTGGGGTTGAGACCCTTCCGGAACCTAGCCTGCTTCTTGGCGTCCGTGGACACTTCTTCTGTGGCATAACGGGCGAGGTTCTCAAACTCTCTACTGTAAGCATCAACAGCCAACTTACCCTGGGTGAAACTACAGAACTCTTCTCTCTTGCGATCGATGAGGGCTTCAGGAATGTGATGCTCGCGAAAAGCCTCAATGAAATCTCTCCAGGTAGGAATCTGGCCAGCTGGAAGCATAGCCTCATAGTTCTGCCACCAAAGACTAGCAGGACCTTCCAGGTGGTATGTGGTATAGGTGACCTTGTCATCTTCAGCTACGTTCGCAGAACGCAGCTTATGAGTGATGCTACAGAGCCAGTCATCTGCATTGAGTGGCTCGATGGAATGATGAAAGGTAGGTGGGTGCAAGCGAATGAAGTCATGAATGGTCGCAGACTTATTGGACTGATGTGCGGTGTTCTCCTCGATACGTGCCAACAAACGGTTAGACTCACGCTTGTTCCTCTCCATTTCTAACATGAACTCTGTCAAAAGGCGGGTCGGGAGGATCCTCATCCCTACCATCTCCGTGGTTCTGGCTACGAACGATAGAACTTGATGACATCCTGGTAAAACAAAACCAGGGACGGAGTCAGCATCAACTATAGACTGAAGAATGTAGGACAAGGAATTAGTATCTCTCAAACTCCTAGGGAAATTCCGGCAGCATAACGGCAGTAAATTGCTCAGAATGAGACATCCTACTAAACATGGGGTGGTAACATACTCATCGACAATACTCAAGGTTCTGAGATCATACTAAACAGACTACACCGGAAATACTCAAAACTGGGGTATGACTCTGATCAACCAATCCTATGGGACTACGGAGTAGTAACACGTGATCCTGATAGACGGAAGAGAAAGCCTAGTTCCTTAACCCCGTAGGAAGATAGGACGACTCAGATCAGAAGGCCATGAGGTAAAGGAGTAAAAAGAGCCTTACGTTCCTTCCCACAATCAATTCCCTTACATAACTAAAGAATTTCTAGACTCAACTTCGACCAGTTTGGCTTGGTAATCCTACAGGCAGTCAGGCTCTGATACCAACGCTGTCAGGACCCCGACTCAATGCCACATCGATCTAGCATGTAACACCTCATATCACTTTGCGGCCTCACGCACGGTATCCCCACGGGTGTCGCCTTACCCTTGCCCGGGACCGTTTGCGCCTTTTGGCACACGTATATGATGGTGTCGCTAGCATCCATATGATAAAGAGCCCGGGCTGACATGGCTGGTCGTAAACCCAAAGTGGCACTAACTTACAGGGACAGGTATCCATGACCCAGCATCGAATGTGTCGGTCATCAGCGAGTGCATCCATATGATAAAGAGCCCGGGCTGACATGGCTAGTCGTAAACCCAAAGTGGCACTAACTTACAGGGACAGGCATCCATGACCCAGCATCGAACGTGTCGGTCATCAGCGAGTGAATCCAGTGCTACAGCCTAGATTCACTCGCTGATGACCGACACGTTCGATGCTGGGTCATGGATGCCTGTCCCTGTAAGTTAGTGCCACTTTGGGTTTACGACTAGCCATGTCAGCCCGGGCTCTTTATCATATGGATGCTAGCGACACCATCATATACGTGTGCCAAAAGGCGCAAACGGTCCCGGGCAAGGGTAAGGCGACACCCGTGGGGATACCATGCGTGAGGCTGCAAAGTGATATGAGGTGTTACATGCTAGATCGATGTGGCATTGAGTCGGGGTCCTGACAACGATACTTTACAAAACCCGGTGTGCATCGGTATCCTCTTGAGTCATCACCATGTCCACTATACCGTTGCTCCCGTTATCGGTTTTATTCTTCTTTCTCGTCGACATGTTCCGGCATCCCCGTGACATAGTCACCTGTGTCTGGCCAGATGATGATGGATGCTGTCACACCAAGAGGGCCCTAAGAATATCTGTCCATCATCGGAGGATCAAATCCCACTGTCGGTGTCAAAACCGGCGGATCTCGGGTAGGGGGTCTCGAACTATGCGTCTAAGGCGGATGGTAACAGGAGGTGGGGGACACGATGTTTACCCAGGTTCGGGCCCTCTTGATGGAGGTAATACCCTACTTCCTTCTTGATTGATCTTGATGATATGAGTATTACAAGAGTTGATCTACCACGAGATCGTAGAGGCTAAACCCTAGAAGCTAGCCTATGGTATGATTGTTGTTGTCCTACGGACTAACCCCTCCAGTTTATATAAACACCGGAGGGGGCTAGGGTTACACAGAGTCGGTTACAAAGGATGAGATCTACATATCCTTATTGCCAAGCTTGCCTTCCACGCCAAGGAGAGTCCCATCCGGACACGGGACGAGGTCTTGAATCTTGTATCTTCATAGTCCAACAGTCCGGCCAAAGGATATAGTCCGGCTGTCCGGAGACCCCCTAATGCAGGACTCCCTCAGTAACCCCTGAACCAGGCTTCAATGACGAGCAGTTCGGCACGCAGATTTGTCTTCGGCATTGCAAGGCGGGTTCTTCCTCCGAATACTCCATAGAAGATTTTGAACACAAGGATAGTGTCTGGCTCTGCAAAACAAGTTCCATATACCATCATAGAGAGAATAATACGTGCAATTATTGCAGATTGGAGTCTGTATATAGTATCTGTATTACGTATTGAACTGTATCTCCGGTTGGGGACGTCAGGACGACGCCAGCCCCCAGATCCGCCAGCATTTTGGAGCCGTCGAAGTGCATGATCCAATTGGAGTATGCGTCGTACTCTTTAGGGAGTTCGGCTTCCGTCCATTCGGCGACAAAGTCGGCCAATACTTGCGATTTAATGGCTCGCCGGGGTTTGTATGTTATGTCGAACGGGAGGAGCTCAATGGCCCATTTGGCAATACGGCCCGTGGCGTTGCGGTTGTTTATAATATCATTAAGTGTCACTTCTGAGGCTACTGTAATTGAACACTCTTGAAAGTAGTGTCGCAGCTTCCGGGATGCCATGAATACCGCATAGGCTATCTTTTGATAATGTGGGTACCATGATTTGCATGGAGTGAGGACAGTGGATACATAATATACCGGCTTTTGAAGGGGGAATTTATGTCCGTCCGTTTCTCGTTCGACGACGAGCACTGCGCTTACAACCTGATGAGTTGCCGCAATGTACAACAGCATTGGTTCGCCGATGTTTGGCACGGACAGGATTGGGTTGGTTGCCAGTATGGCTTTTATTTCTTCCAATCCGGTTGTGGCAGCGTCCGTCCACTCGAAGTGGTCGGTGCGCCAAAGGAGGCGATAAAGGGGTAATGCCTTTTCTCCTAAGCGGGAGATAAAGCGGCTTAGAGCCGCCACACATTCGGTTAATTTCTGGATTTGTTTGAGGTCCGTTGGGATAGCCAACTGTGATAGAGCTCGGATTTTGGCCGGATTTGCTTCAATTCCTCTACTGGAGATAATGAAACCCAGGAGCTTTCCGACTGGTACACTGAAAACACATTTTTCGGATTGAGCTTGATGTCGTATGTTCAGAGGTTGTCGAATGTGAGCCTCAAGTCGTCTATTAGAGAGTTGACGTGTTTGGTTTTGACAACCACATCATCTACGTATGCCTCTACTATTTTGCCGATCTGTTTCTCCAGACATGTCTGAATCATGCGCTGATATGTTGCGTCGGTGTTTTTGAGCCCAAAAGGCATTGTGTTGAAACAGAAGGGGCCGTATGGTGTGATAAATGCCATTGTGGCTTGGTCGGACTCCGCCATCTTGATTTGGTGGTAGCCGGAGTATGCGTCAGGAAACACAATGAATCGTGTCCTGCGGTAGCATCGATAATTTGATAGATGCGGGGGAGGGGGAAGGGATCCTTTGGGCAAGCCTTGTTGAGGTCCTTGAAATCGACACATAGGCGCTAGGATTTGTCCTTCTTTGGTACCATCACCAGGTTTGCTAGCCAGTCCGGGTGTTTTATTTCTCTAATGAATCCGGCCTCCAATAACTTGGCTAGTTCCTCTCCCATAGCTTGTCTCTTAGGTTCAGAGAAACGCCGAAGAGTTTGCTTGACCGGCTTGAATCCCTTTAGAATATTAAGGTTGTGCTCGGCCAGCCTGCGTGGGATTCCTGGCATGTCTGAGGGGTGTCAGGTGAATATGTCCCAATTCTCGCGCAGGAACTCTCGTAGTGCGGCGTCCACGGCGGGGTTAACTGTGCCTCGATGGAGGCTGTTTTTGTAGGGCCCGTTGGGTGGACTTGAAATTTGACTATTTCATCCGCTGTTTTAAAAGAGGTGGACTTGGATCTCTTGTCAAGTATCACGTCGTCCCTGTCCATTGTGGAGCGTAGCGCAGTTAATTCCTCGGCCGAAAGGGCTTCGGATAATGCGTCGAGGGCCAATGCGGCTGTTTTGTTTTCGACGCGGAGTGTTGTGTCCGAATCACTAGCGAGAGTGATGATTCCATTGGGCCCGTGCATTTTGAGCTTCATGTACCCGTAATGGGGTATGGCTTGGAAGATCATGAACGCCTCCCGCCCTAAAAGGGCGTGGTATCCGCTACTGAACGGGGCCACTTGAAATGTAATTTCTTCGGACCTATAGTTCTCCGGCGTGCCAAATACCACATCTAGTGTGATTTTCCCAGCACAACGTGCTTCTCGACTGGGGATTATTCCTCTCAAGGTTGTGCTGCTCTGCTCAATGTGGTTCCAGTCTATTTCCATTTTTTGAAGAGTTTCCTCATAGATGAGGTTTAATCCACTACCGCCGTCCATGAGTACTTTGGTGAGTCGAAAGCCGTCCACAATTGGACTGAGGACCAGTGCAACTGGTGCTCGGGCTGTTCGGAATTTAGGTTCGTCACTGGCATTGAAGGTAATAGCCGTGTCACTCCATGGATTTATTGCTGCAATGTGGCGGATTTCGGCAAGGCTGCGGAGTGTTCGCTTGCGCCTATTATTTGATGCGAAGGTTTCAAAGACTGTTAATATCGTATTGTTATCCCTGGGATGGTGCTCTGTGGCATCTGGGATGAGAAGATCCTCACCACTTTTGGCCACCTGCCGGAGTACCCAACATGCTCTAAGGTTGTGTGTTGGTATGGTATCCGCAGTACTATGAATTTTGCAGGGTCCGTTGAGCCATCCCTCCAATACGGTTCCACGCCCTATAGAGGGTTTTTGCTTCTTTGTAATTAACTCGGGTGTCTTATGATAGTGCACCCTTTTACTTCGGACTGGGCGTATATTTGGAGCCGGATTATCCCAAAATTTTGTTTCGGTTTTCCAAGCACTTTCCATTGCACAGTACTTTCGTACTATGGACGCCAAGTCAGTGAAGCGTGATATGTCACGGCGACTTATGGCGTTAAGGATTCCCTTGTCCGTGCAATTATTGCGGAAAAATGAGACTGCGTCTTCCTCGCGATAGTCCTTAACCTTGTTCATCACAAGGAGGAATCTGGCCCAATAATGATGTACTGTTTCCTGGGGCGCTTGACTGATGTGGGAAAGATTGTTTATGTTTGGGTGGGTGGGTGGATTTGAGTCCGAACCCTTAGCCGACCTGAGACCCAGGGGCCAAGGAGTTTCCAGTCTTGGAAGCTCGGGTTCCGGGATGTTGCCCGATAAGTCTGGCCCGCCGCCTGACTCTAGGTTCAGGGCTTGGGTGATGTCCTCCCGTAAACGGGTATCCCGCTCGGAGAGCTCAGGAATCCGGACATACTTAGTCCTCAAGATAGATGAAGAATCGCCGCATTGTTCCTCCACCACCACAATATGATGGGTGACCGGTGGAGAGTTAATCTCCCTTTGATCGGGTTTAAGCCCAGTCCGATCATAGTCCGTAGCGACTCCCAAGGCGGCGATGCGATCCAAGAGCTCATTTAGGGATGAGAGCTCCATTGTTTCCATCTGCTCGGCAAATTCCGAGCCGACGTGGAGGCTGTTTTCGATGACCCGAGAAGTCATCGTCGGGGCAGCAGCCGAACGGGCGGTCATGATGAAACTGCCTAGCCAGAGAGTTTGGCCGACAGCCAGGGCTCCCTCGGCGGTAATGTTGTTTTTAACAACGAGACGAGGCATCCATCCTTACGGTGACGGCACAGTGGAACTCTTAATGAAAGCACCAATGTCGGTGTCAAAACCGGTGGATCTCGGGTAGGGGGTCCCGAACTATGCGTCTAGGTAGATGGTAACAGGAGGCAGGGGACACGATGTTTACCCAGGTTCGGGCCCTCTTGATGGAGGTAATACCCTACGTTCTGCTTGATTGTTCTTGGTAATATGAGTAGTACAAGAGTTGATCTACCACGAGATCGAAGAGGCTAAACCCTAGAAGCTAGCCTATGGTATGATTGTTGTTGTTGGTCATACGGACTAAACCCTCCGATTTATATAGACACCGGAGGGGGCTAGGGTTACACAGAGTCGGTTACAAGGAATGAGATCTACATATCCGTACTGCCAAGATTTCCTTCCACGCCAAGGAGAGTCCCATCCGGACACGGGATGAAGTCTTCAATCTTGTATCTTCATAGTCCAACAGTTCGGCCAAAGGATATAGTCCGGCTGTCCGGATACCCCCTAATCCAGGACTCCCTCAAAGACCTTCAATGTTAAACCGAAGGTGGTGGTCGGCCAGCAAGCAGAGTGTGGAGGCGCCATGGTTGGCAAAATGCCTAATGTCACCTGGCTCGAAGGCTCCTATGTGGAGACCATAAAGGGGTGGCAATCGGGGCGGTTCTACATCACCGAGCCGTGCGACACCAACTGGGTGGCGGCCCCCGAATTTCGATCCGGAATCCCCACGCGGCTCACTTCCTGGAAAGAGAAGGGCCTGTCATGGGGTTCCCCAGTAGAGCTGAGCGGACTCCAGACCTGCATCAAGAACATGACTCCAGACCTGCATCAAGAACATGATGAGCAAGAAAATCAAGCTCGTCAACATGGTCCAGGTCATGCTCTACAGCCGGATCCTCCTGTGTCAATGACGAGTATTCAATATGTGGGAGTTCGACCCGGCCAAGCACCAGACGCCGCGAGAGCTCTTCGACACAACGCACAAGGACGTCTAGAAGGTGCTGTTCAAGGGTGCCGAGGTACCTCCTCCCCTGTCCGAGGACCGTGACTCAGCGCAAAGCGCCATGCCAATCCGGTAAGTTTTTTATATTCCGCACGATATTTATTTGCCCCAGCCTAATCATATGCGGAATCTAAGCTTCCATGCCATTAACAGGACTGGGTAGAGATAGCGGAGCAGATCAATTGCCCAGCCCCCCTGCCTGAAGATCCTGCAGATTCTCTCCTAACGGAGATGCTGGTTTCGGCGCCTTACGAGGTGCTAGTGAAGAAGGACAAGAAGAAGGCCACGGGGACCCGAAAGGGTCTCCGGCGCAAGGTTATATCGGATTCCTCGTCCGATAGCTCCGAAGCACACTCCTCCCACGAAAACGAGGAGGAGGAAGAGGAAAGTCCCCCCAGTCGAGGGAGACAAGAAAAGTAAGGCGCCCCAACCGGGGAGGCCAAAGGGTCCAAGAAGGGAAGGACCCTCCTTCCGGACTGCTCCACGACGGCTGCCCACAGCGACGATGAGTGGTTACCCAGGGACAAGCCCCTGGCGAAGTCGTAAGTATCCGGATACCATAGCAATTCATGGTATGTTTTATTGCACTGCTTCTCCTTACACCAAATATGATTATGCAGTCCGTCCCGAGCCCGTATTGATGTATCCTCGTCGGACGGTTCTTTGGACTCGTCGGATATGAATAGCGATTCACTTCCGACCGCCTCCACCCCTTGCCCTATGGACAACGTCGAGGTGTTCTCTCAAAGGCACCGAGTCGAGGGGAGGTAGTCCTGGGGGCACTTCGAGGCAACCGTCCGGACCCTGGGCGCAAAGGGAGCAAGACTCCCACGGGCTCCAAGTTCGGCCCCCAGCCAAACACTCCGCCGGAACCTTCAGTGGTTCCGGACTCCGGTGGGCGATCCCCTGTTAAGAGGGGCAAGCCGCCTGTGCCAGTGGCCTCTGTCCATACAGAGGCACCGGACAACTTGTTAGAAGCACTTCACAGCGCTTCCGTTGACGAAGAGCACCGCACTGTCATGAGTGCGGTGATTGAGAAAGTTCAGTCCGCCAAAACGGACTGACCGAAGCTTGTGCCAGCCTCCTAACAGGCTTTCAGGTAAGCAATCAAAATATAGGAGAATATTACCGCATAGACAATAGCCCTTGATACTCTGTTTGGCGTTCGCGAAGAAAAGCCGAATAGAGGATCAAATAGTGACTCAGGAGTCTAATCAGAATATGTCTATGTGCATATGCAGGATTCCCTGCCTGGCCGTTGCCGCATGTACTGCGGAGGTCGCTGCACTGAAGCAGGACCTTGAGCGGTCCGAGGAAGAGCTCGGCCTTACCAAGAGGCAGCTCAAGGAGAGCAAACGTAAGCAATACCTTGTCTATATATTAAAAAGAAATTCAGTTGTAAAGTAATAGGATCATCATGAATTTGCCAGGGGCCACGATTGAGGTGGCGACCCTAAGGAAGGCGCTATCCGAGGCCGAAGACAAAGCGGCCAAGGAGCGCATTGAGCGGGAAAAGCAAGAAGCCCGGGTAGGCGAGGTGCAGCAAGAGCTCGAGGCTCTCGCTAAAAAACACGAGTCCTTGGAGCTTGACTCTAAGATGCGAGAGTCCGAGCTTGCGAAGGCGCTCGAAAGGGCACAAAGTGCCAAGGCTGAAGCCCACAAGGCCCTCCAGGAGATTGATGCGGTGAAGAAGATAGCAGCGGGTAAGGCATTCATTATGCAAAGTAAGCATGTGAAGGAACCTTTCCTTTTACTTACCCGAGTTCAGAGCTCTCCAGGAGCATTCGCAGATCTTCCCTGCGGTGTGCTTGATGCCGCGGAGTTTTACCGAGCTGAGGAGGGGAGCTCGACGGAAAAGTTGTTCTGGTCTTAGTATACTAGGACCGAACACCCAATGCCCTTGAGCGACCAGCTGAAGCAACTGGTCGAGCTTCACAAGGCGGTCGAACAAGCCATGAAGGGTCTTATAGTCCGGTTGTGGCCTGACGATCCCCTGCCTAGCAGCTACTTCGGTCTGGTGAGGCGGCTTGTGGATGCCTGCCCAAGTCTTGAGGTCGTGAAGCGGTCCGTCTGCATCGAGGGTGCCCGCAGGGCTTTTGCCCGGGTGAACCTGGACGCCGTGAAGCTGGTGAAGGAGGGGCCGCCAGAGGGCAAGGAGCATCGCCGCCCCGAGATGTATTATGACAGTGTCCCAAAGGGTTCCCGCATTGTGGCGGAGGAATGTGCTAAAGATGTAATTTTTGAATGAACGTGCTCATGTGATCCTGTAATGTGAAACTAGTTCATTTTGCGCTATGCAACGCTTTTTGAATTTAAAATATTACCTTCTGTGCGGCTGTTTATAAAATTTGAGAGTTGGCCAGTCGTCGGCTTCTGCCCCCATGTAACTAGTACTGGGGTGTTCGGGATAAATCTGAGAACTCTTTTTCCCAATTTTGGGTCCTTCGAGGGAGGTGTTCAGCACAACGAACTAGGCAATCGGACTATAAGGCTTTATCGCTCTCACTTAGCCATAGAAGTCTACAATTTTAAATTTTGGCGAAGCCCTAATATTCGGAAGGCCGAATTTGGGGCGCTATATACACCTAAGTCGGGCAAAGCCGACTCCTCGCCCGAAGCAGAAGAAGTCTTTAGGGACTCGAGACCTCTCGACCAGCGACCAGCTCTCGCCTTATCATGACAATCAGTTTTCGGCTTTCTCTACTGAGGTGCTCGTCCGGAAGAACCAGGACACAATCGCAGTAGTTCTCCTAGCGCTACCTTAGCCGATATAGTGGAACGTAAGGTACCAAAACATAGGAGCCGGGCAAACCCAACTATTGACCCAAGACATGATTCGGAGCTGATGCATATAATGCTATAAGTTCGGGGTGTCACACTGTCGAAAGTGTTCGGACTTCTCACGCCGTATTATGGGGTATACGAAAGCCCCTGGCATACTGGCCGTACCTGAATGTACGGGTGCAAGTTGTCGTAAATAAACATATAAGAAAAAAAGGATTGATAATGCAAGAATAGACTAATGCTATGCATTGTTATTTAAATAATACGTCGAAGCGTACTGATACAAGTAGTGCAATAAGCAAAAAGTAGGACTATTTGACATGTCCTATCCAAGGGCAAGTTGCATATGGGCAATAAAAAGCGGGTATGTCGATTGTTATTAGAGACCACCTGGGGGTTCCCTTGTACGTCTTAGCTTCTTGCCTCCTTGGTTGTTCCTTCCCGTAATGTGTCCGGCAATTATACTGCCGGAAAGGGCTTCCAGAGAGTAAGGTCCTGAAAGAGAAAAATGATAAAGGTATGCAGCCCCTAGGGCAGTTAAGCCGCATTGCGGGACGTGCCCTGATCGTGCCCCCGCCTATGCCCATGGTATTTTCAGTGCGTAATTATGTATGTGCACCATGGATTTCGTCGCTTGACTGGGACTGGGGCGGGGACCGAATTGCTAGGCGAGCTCTGAACGTGCTAGGCGATCCTGTTGCAGATTACCACAGGCTCGCTTGACGGTGTCTGGGGGCTGTATCGCCGAATTGGCGGTTTGCCTTAAAAGGCTGCTTTGTGCTTCTGCTGCGAGGGTTGCAGTGTGCTCTTCAGTGTGGAGTGATCATTTTGTGTTTCCATTGACTGTTATGACCCCCCTAGGTCCTGGCATCTTGAGCTTGAGGTATGCATAATGCGGTACCGCATTGAATTTTGCAAATGTGGTTCACCCGAGCAGTGCGTGATAGCCACTATGGAATGGGGCGATATCGAAGATTAACTCCTCGCTTCGGAAGTTGTCTGGAGATCCGAAGACCACTTCCAATGTGATTGAGCCCATGCAATGGGCCTCTACACCTAGGATGATGCCCTTAAAGGTGGTTTTGGTGGGTTTGATCCTCGAGGGATCTATACCCATTTTGCGCACTATATTCTGATAGAGCAGGTTCAGGCTGCTGCCGCCGTCCATAAGGACTCGAGTGAGGTGAAATCCGTCGATGATGGGGTCTAGGACCAATGCGGCGGATCCGGCATGACGGATACTAGTGGGGTGGTCCCTGCGATCAAGGGTGGTCGGACAAGAGGACCATGGGTTGAACTTTGGGGCGACGGGCTCTATCGCATAGACGTCCCTTAGTGCATGCTTCCATTCCCTCTTGGGAATGTAGGTTTCGTATATCATGTTCACCGTCTTCACTTGTGGGGGAACCTCTTCTGTTCTCCCGTGTTCGGCGGCTGGGGCTCCTCCTCGTCATCACTATGCAGCCCCTTGTCCTTGTTTTCGGCATTCAACTTGCCAGCCTGATTGAACACCCAGCATTCTCTGTTGGTGTGATTGGCTGGCTTATCGGGAGTGCCGTGGATTTGACACGAGCGATCGAGTATGCGATCCAAACTGGACGGGCCCGGAGTACTTCTTTTGAATGGATTTTTCCGCTGACCGGACTTAGAGCCTCTGAAACCGGCATTGACTGCCATGTCATCGGCGTTATCATCGTTGTTGTGGCGCTTGTGTCTGTCACGACGTGGTCTGCCGTTGGCATCTTAAGTATCCGGAGTGCCCGGATTCCTTGATGTGTTGTTGCTGTGAGCTAGCCAGCTATCCTCGCCCGCGCAAAAGCGGGTCATGAATGTCGTGAGGGCTGCCATGGACTTCGGCTTCTCCTAGCCGAAGTGCCGGGCGAGCCACTCATCACGGATGTTATGCTTGAATGCCGCTAAGGCCTCTACATCCGAACAGTCGACAATTTGTTTTTTCTTAGTTAGGAACCGTGTCTAGAATTGCCTGGCCGATTCCCTGGATGCTGAGTTATGTGGCTCAGGTCATCAGCATCTGGTGGTCGCACATAAGTGCCCTAGAAGTTGTCAAGGAATGCATCTTCCAAATCCTCCTGACTGCCGACGGAGTCTGCTGGCAAGCTGTTCAGCCAATGCCGAGCTGGTCCTTTGAGTTTTAGTGGGAGGTACTTGATGGCATGCAGATCATCACCGCGAGCCATGTGGATGTGGAGGAGGAAATCCTCAATCCATACAGCGAGATCTGTTGTACCATCATACGATTCGATATTTACGGGTTTAAAACCCTCCGGGAATTCGTGATCCATAACTTCATCCGTGAAGCATAGGGGGTGTGTGGCGCCTCTGTGCCGGGCTATGTCACGACGCAGTTCATATGAGTCTTGTCTGCTGTATTCGGCCCGGCCGGATTTACTTCTAGTGTATCCGGCATGACGGTCATCGTATCACATTAGCGTGCGTCCCCGTGGCTCGTATATCGACCTTGCATGTTTTGCCCTGCTTTCCAGTACGTCTCGCAGGTCCCGCGTGTTGCCCTGGGCCTTGGTATTTTTGTTTGAGTGGCGGCGGGGTGCAGGCTGAAACGCCTCTCTGTCTCGGCCACAAGGTGGCCGGTCAGCCGCATCGTACACTGGTGATGTAGGTTTCAATGCTTCCTCCTCGAGGTGAGGTAGCAACTTGCGCTTTGGGTAACTCTTGGAGGGGAGCTCGAGTTCGTATTCCTCGGCCGCAAGGACTTCGGTCCATCTATCTGCTAGCAACTCTTGATCAGCTCGAAGCTGTTGTTGCTTTATCTTCAAGCTATTTGTTGTGGCCATAAGCCGGCGCTTGAAGTGCTCCTGCTCGACGGGATCCTCAAGCACGATAATTATTCGTCGCCGAGGCTCACCTCGTCTTCAGAGAGAGGCATGTAATTGTCCTCCTCCGATTCTCCATCTACTACCCGTTCTGGAGGGCTAGCTTGTACACCCTCCCGCTCCAAATCGTGCTGGAGGGGATTGTTGTCGTCTTCGGCACTATCCGGAGTGTTATTGTCTCTTGTGCCGGTATCACTGCTTTTGCTATGGCGGGACTTAGAGCCGCGCCGCTGACTTGGCGCTTGGGTTGCTTCTTGGAGGGGTCATCCTCCGCTGTCTCGTCGCCATTGCCTTCTTTGGGGGTGTCCACCATGTATATATCATATGATGAGGTGGCAGTCCAGCACCCTGTGAGCGGTGGTTCCTGTTTGTCTCCTGCATCATCGTCCATACCGTCGATGTCTTCGGAGTCGAAGTCGAGCATGTCGGTTAACTCGTCGACAGTGGCTACTCAATGGGTGGTGGGTGGGGAGCGAATTTCTTCATCGTCCGCATCCCATTCTGGCCGGACATAGTTCGGCCAAGGTTCTCTTGACAAGGAGAGGGACCTTAATTAATTAAGCATGTCGCCGAAAGGTGAGTGCTAAAAGATATCCACAGAGGTGAACTCCATGATCGGCGCCCAATCAGATTCGATAAGCACGGACGCGGGCGGCTCGGAGTCCGTGGCCGGGGATGAATCTAGTGGTTCGGCAACACGGCTCTCGTAAGGGGTAAAGTCGGTATCCGGCTCTATCGCCACTGAGAGTGCGGCCTCCGTGGCGGGGTCTTTCTGCCCATCCTCGGATGGCGCAATTTGCTCCGGATTGAAGGTCGGAGGAGTTGCAGGTGTGATCTCCCGAACACTGTCCGGTGGCAGAGCTAAATCATGCTCGTTGTGGCTGTGCGGAACCCTGACATGGGCTCGAATTCGTCGAAGATCAAGTCTCCGTGGATGTCGGCAGTGTAGTTTAAGTTTCCAAACCTGACCTGATGGCCAGGGGCGTAGCTCTCGATCTGCTCCAGATGGCCAAGCGAGTTGGCCCGCAGTGCGAAGCCGCCGAATACGAAGATCTATCCGGGGAGGAAAACCTCACCCTGGACCGCATCGTCACCGATGATCGAAGGAGCGATCAAGCCTTACGGTGACGGCACAGTGGAACTCTCAATGAAAGCACCAATGTCGGTGTCAAAACCGGCGGATCTCGGGTAGGGGGTCCCGAACTATGCATCTAAGGCAGACAGTAACAGGAGGCGGGGGACATGATGTTTACCCAGGTTCAGGCCCTCTTGATGGAGGTAATACCCTACTTCCTGCTTGATTGATCTTGATTATATGAGTATTACAAGAGTTGATATACCACGAGATCGTAGAGGCTAAACCCTAGAAGCTAGCCTATGGTATGATTGTTGTTGTCCTATGGACTAACCCCTCTGGTTTATATAGACACCGGGGGGGCTAGGGTTACACAAAGTCGGTTACAAAGGAGGAGATCTACATATCCGTATTGCCAAGCTTGCCTTCCACGCCAAGGAGAGTCCCATCCGGACACGGGACGAAGTCTTCAATCTTGTATCTTCATAGTCCAACGGTCCGGCCAAAGGATATAGTCCGGCTGTCCGGAGACCCCCTAATCCAGGACTCCCTCACCCACTCTCGAGTTGTTCGTTCACTTGTCAAACTTTTGGATGAACCTGAAAGTTGTCGTTATGATCACCTTGTTACATATGACGTTTGAGCAACCACAAAGTCCACCCTCTAGTAAGAAATAATCGAGACACCCTCATGGTCTGAGGTACTAAAGTACACATGCTAACACTCCGTGTTATAACATATGATTTCAGACGATATGATCACAAAGTATAACATACAAGATTGGGTTGATTCAATATGATCGTTCTTCTAACGTCATACACTCAATGTTGTTTTAGGACTATCGTTGCACCTAATGATATCATAAGATCTAGAAAACTTGATCACCAACAACACTTGAGCCAATCCTAGAGGCTGGACCGGGAACCTATTGTTTGGCCGTTTATCACTCCACACGTGCATATGAGTTTTCCACTGAATCACATATTCCAGGATCATAGCAGTTATAGCATGAAGTATAAACTCTTAATTATAAATAATGGAAATATAATAATACAATTATTGCCACTAGGGCATATTTCCAACAGTTGTGATGTTTGATACACACAAGGTACTCCTCCGGTGTCAGTGAGTTGCATGATCTCATGGTCATAGGAGCAGATACTTGACATGCAGAAAACGATAGCAATAAACTTGATACGATCATATGCTATGCTTATAGCTTGGGTCTTGTCCATCACATCATTCTCCTAATGATGTGATCCCGTTATCAAATGACAACTCATGTCTATGACTAGGAAACCATAGCCACCTTTGATCAACGAGCTAGTCCGCTAGAGGCTCACTAGGGACATGTTGTTGTCTATGTATCCACACATGTATTTGAGTGTCCTATCAATACAATTATAACATGGATAATAAACGATTATCATGACAAGGAAATATAATAATAACCACTTTATTATTGCCTCTAGGGCATATTTCCAACAACGGCAACTTGCATCAAATGCACATGAACTAGAGAAAATCACTTCTTACATCAAACATATACTTCATGGGTTAGCTGAAGATAATGCTTACGTAAGTTTCCAACACTAGCTTGATGTTCAACATGAATCATGCAGAAGGTAAAAATGTTGACGATGGGCTCAACAACAATTCATCGAGATTTCCATATAGATGGAATTCCATAATTATGTGAAGGAGGTGATAGCATTGGTCAGACCAAAAGATATAATGGTGCATGCTCGAGGAACAACCACGAGTAAGACAACATTACGAACATCGTTGGTCTGATTTGATTTGATGATAGCCCACACTCAAATCAAAGTTTGGATAAGACAATGTATCCAACAACTGATCACGAAGGTCAATCGATGAAGATATCGTCTTTCTTTAACACACACACAAAAGATATCCCTTCAAAATGATTTACGTTAGATCAAGCTTTTATTTTCCAACTCTCCAAGTTGTTATTTAGCTTAACCAACTAGTTCAGGGTATCCAACACAGATTCTTGGAGAAGGGGTGTTTTATAGAAAAACCAACTTGATCATGAACTCAATATAACGGTAAAGGGACAACCTAGTGATACTTCTAAGAGGATATACAAAAAATCATGAACCACTGATATGTTACCAAGATCGAGAACAATCTTGCTTTTTAGGGCAAGATGATATGATTATAGGAGTGAGGGATTGACACAATTCTAACTCATTGATCAGACTGGTGCACCAGGAAAAATGGACTAGGTAGCACGATCAATCATAGAATGATTACTCAATAACCCGCACCCTAAGAATGAAATTGTTATCCATTAACTACCAAGCAACTGGGTTGCTAGAGTATTGATTTCACACATCACTGTTCACTTGTCGACATTCTGGTTACAACCAACACGGAGACCAAGAAATGGATGATGATTGCGAGAAGTATCACTGCATCAAGAATTCATAAGATGGCGTGCAACTCCTATGATATTCTTGACATAAAGAGGGAAATACTCCAGGGTAGAACATACTAGAAGCTGGATTGGCATTCTTAATCCGCAGAACACAACTGCTTTGACCAAATCCTAGATATGGATGAGGTACTGGAGTTTATTTCTCCTAGTCATTCAAAACTAGAATGGCTTGACGGACCACAAGAATATCAAGCACCGATGAACCCGAATGCACAACTACTCCTGACTATCAATTTATAAACGAAGGTCAAAATATAATTGAATAGGAATAACTCATATGAGCACATGATTTCCTGAGTTGTAGATGCATAGGCTAGCACGTCGAACAAAGTTCAATATGTTTCTTCCAGATAACCCATGTAGAAAGGTAGGATTTGCAGAGTAACAATATACAATGGAGAACTCATCAAGAGCACTCTTGTTGTGATCTTTTGGTTAAAAAAATTCTGCCGAGGATGGTTCATGTTATAGGAAGAATGACAAACCACGAACCTCGAGGACTATCACAAAGGTTACTAATATCCTAAAGGAACGAGCAAACACTATCAACATGAATAAGCAGATCGAATCTTGGGTCCAAGAACCCAGAAATGGAATACCTACTAACTATAACATCACAAACACTTTCGAGAATGGTGGCCAGAACCATCACACTGAAGACACAGTACAAAGCTAGAGTAATGGGTAGTTCTCTAAGGTATCCTAGTTTCCTAACACCTTCAACATATATGTCGAGGCAACAGAGCACCTCAACACACCGATTAGTGTGGTTAGCCTGGACAAAAGGACATCGGAACAGGAAGAAAGAATTTGCAGATGCATCAGATTATTTAGTAACCTTGGATAACTCGGATAACATAACAGTTGTACGGGCATGAAATATGAGACAACTTGCAACATAGCACCAAATTCTTATGGAAACACCGATCCGAGAAGATAACACCTTGCTTGTAAGTCTCCGGCATAGTAACTCGTCATCCTGATAGATAGATGAGAAAGCCTAATTTCTTAACTGAAGGAAATATGCCCTAGAGGCAATAATAAAGTTATTATTTATTTCCTTATATCATGATAAATGTTTATTGTTCATGCTAGAATTGTATTAACCGGAAACATAATACATGTGTGAATACATAGACAAACTTAGTGTCACTAGTATGCCTCTACTTGACTAGCTCGTTAATCAAAGATGGTTATGTTTCCTAACCATGAACAAAGAGTTGTTATTTGATTAACGGGATCACATCATTAGGTGAATGATCTGATTGACATGACCCATTCCATTAGCTTAGCACCCGATCATTTAGTATGTTGCTATTGCTTTCTTCATGACTTATACATGTTCCTATGACTATGAGATTATGCAACTCCCGTTTGCCGAAGGAACACTTTGTGTGCTACCAAACGTCACAACGTAACTGGGTGATTATAAAGGAGCTCTACAGGTGTCTCCAAAGGTAGATGTTGGGTTGGCGTATTTCGAGAATAGGATTTGTCACTCCGATTGTCGGAGAGGTATCTCTGGGCCCTCTCGGTAATGCACATCACATAAGCCTTGCAAGCATTGCAACTAATGAGTTAGTTGCGAGATGATGTATTACGGAACGAGTAAAGAGACTTGCCGGTAACGAGATTGAACTAGGTATTGGATACCGACGATTGAACCTCGGGCAAGTAACATACCGATGACAAAGGGAACAATGTATGTTGTTATGCGGTCTGACCGATAAAGATCTTCGTAGAATATGTAGGAGCCAATATGGGCATCCAGGTCCCGCTATTGGTTATTGACCGGAGATTTGTCTCAGTCATGTCTGCATTGTTCTCGAACCGTAGGGTCCGCACGCTTAACGTTACGATGACAGCTATTATGAGTTTATGCATTTTGATGTACCGAAGTTAGTTCGGAGTCCCGGATGTGATCATGGACATGACGAGGAGTCTCGAAATGGTCGAGACATAAAGATTGATATATTGGACGGCTATATTCGGACATCGGAAGTGTTCTGGGTGATTTCGGATAAAACCGGAGTGCCGGAGGGGTTACCGGAACCCCCCGGGGTAGTAATGGGCCTTATTGGGCCTGAGGGGAGAGAGAGGGCAGCAGCCCAAGAGGTGGCGCCCCCCCCCCCCTCATGGGGAGTCCGAATTGGACTAGGAGGGGGGGCGCGGCCCCCCTTTCCCTCTCCCTCTCCCTCTCTTTCCTTCCCCCTTAAGTTTCCTAATTGGACTAGGAAAGGGGAGTCCTACTCCCACTAGGAGGAGGACTCCCCCTCCCCTTGGCGCGCCCCATAGGGCCGGCCGGCCTCCCCCTTTCTCCTTTATATACGGGGGCAGGGGGCACCCTAGGACACACAAGTTGATCCACGTGATCGTTCCTTAGCCCTGTGCGGTGCCCCCTGCCACCATATTCCACCTCGATCATATCGTTGTAGTGCTTAGGCGAAGCCCTGCGTCGGTAGAACATCATCATCGTCACCACGCCATTGTGCTGACGGAACTCATCCCCGAAGCTTTGCTGGATCGGAGCCCGGGGAGCGTCATCGAGCTGTACGTGTGCTAAGAACTCGGAGGTGCCGGAGTAACGGTGCTTGGATCGGTCGGATCGGGAAGACTACGACTACTTCCTCTACGTTGCGTCAGCGCTTCCGTTGCGGTCTACGAGGGTACGTAGATAACACTCTCCCCTCTTGTTGCTATGCATCGCCATGATCTTGCGTGTGCGTAGGAAAATTTTGAAATTACTACGTTCCCCAACAGTAGCATCCGAGCCTGGTTTTCTGGTTTGATGTTATATGCATGAGTAGAACACAAGTGAGTTGTGGGCGATATAAGTCATACTGCCTACCAGCATGTCATACTTTGGTTCGGCGGTATTGTTAGATGAAGTGGCCCGGACCGACATTACGCGTACGCTTACGCGAGACCGGTTCTCCCGACGTGCTTTGCACAAAGGTGGCCTGCGGGTGACTGTTTCTCCAACTTTAGTTGAACCGAGTGTGGCTACGCCCGGTCCTTGCGAAGGTTAAAACGGCATCAACTTGACAAACTATCATTGTGGTTTTGATGCGTAGGTGAGATTGGTTCTTGCTTAAGCCCGTAGCAGCCACGTAAAACTTGCAACAACAAAGTAGAGGACGTCAAACTTGTTTTTGCAGGGCATGTTGTGATGTGATATGGTCAATACATGATGCTAAATTTTATTGTATGAGATGATCATGTTTTGTAACCGAGTTATCGGCAACTGGCATGAGCCATATGGTTGTCGCTTTATTGTATGCAATGCAACTGCGTTGTAATGCTTTACTTTATCACTAAGCGGTAGCGATAGTCGTGGAAGCATAAGATTGGCGAGACGACAACGATGCTACGATGATGATCAAGGTGTCGCGCCGGTGACAATGGTGATCACGACGGTGCTTCGAAGATGGAGATCACAAGCACAAGATGATGATGGCCATATCATATCACTTATATCGATTGCAGGTGATGTTTATCTTTTATGCATCTTATCTTGCTTTGATTGACGGTAGCATTTTAAGATGATCTCTCACTAATTATCAAGAAGTGTTCTTCCTGAGTATGCACCGTTGCGAAAGTTCTTCGTGCTGAGACACCACGTGATGATCGGGTGTGATAGGCTCTACGTTCAAATACAACAGGTGCAAAACAGTTGCACACGCAGAATACTTAGGTTATACTTGACGAGCCAAGCATATACAGATATGGCCTCGGAACACGGAGACCGAAAGGTCGAGCGTGAATCATATAGTAGATATGATCAACATAGTGATGTTCACCAATGAAACTACTCCATCTCACGTGATGATCGGACATGGTTTAGTTGATTTGGATCACGTAATCACTTCGAGGATTAGAGGGATATCTATCTAAGTGGGAGTTCTTAAATAATTTGATTAATTGAACTTAAATTTATCATGAACTTAGTACCTGATAGTATCTTGCTTGTTTATGTTTGATTGTAGATAGATGGCTCGTGTTGTTGTTCCGTTGAATTTTAATGCGTTCCTTGAGAAAGCAAAGTTGAAAGATGATGGTAGCAATTACACGGACTGGGTCCGTAACTTGAGGATTATCCTCATTGCTGCATAGAAGAATTACGTCCTGGAAACACTGCTGGGTGCCAGGCCTGCTGCTGGAGCAACACCAGATGTTATGAACGTCTGGCAGAGCAAAGCTGATGACTACTCGATAGTTCAGTGTGCCATGCTTTATGGCTTAGAATCAGGACTTCAACGACGTTTTGAACATCATGAAGCATATGAGATGTTCCAGGAGTTAAAGTTAATATTTCAAGCAAATGCCCAGATTGAGAGATATGAGGTCTCCAATAAGTTCTATAGCTGCAAGATGGAGGAGAATAGTTCTGTCAGTGAGCATATACTCAAAATGTCTGGGTATAATAATCACTTGATTCAGATGGGAGTTAATCTTCCAGATGATTGCGTCATTGACAGAATTCTCCAATCACTGCCACCAAGCTACAAGAGCTTCGTTGTCGTGGATTTGTCACGGCAGATGTCCTAGCGAAAGGACTTAGTCGTGGAGCCATCGCCACGGGTTTACTTGAAGGGGTTAAAGCGGACACAAAGACACGAGGGTTTTATACTAGTTCGGCCCCTTCGATGAAGGTAAAAGCCTACGTCTAGTTGCGATGGAATTGATGTGGTCTCGATGGCTAGGGAGCAAACAAGCTTCGCCTAGACTCGAGTTGTCTTCTTTGAACAGCCGCCGGGTCGTCCCCTTATATACACGGGTGACACCCGTTGGTCCATAGAGTCCCAACCGGTCCGTACTCGTATCCCGGTTGGTATCTCTCTGTTCCTAACTTACAATACAAGTTACACATCAGGCCGGTTTACGGCTACAGGTTCTAAACCGGCTACAGGCCTTGGGCCTTCATCTGTTTATACCACTAATGGAGTTATCCCGGCCCAATCAGGCCGGTTCACGCCTAGTGGTCATATCCCCAACATTAGGCCCCAGATTGATTTGAACTGGTTCATGTCAATTCCTCACAAAATCTGGTGTCTTGGACATCTTCAGGTAATTGGTAAACCGCCGTGTCGTCATAATTTCTGGTTGCTATAAGCCGGCATGACGTCATCATGAAATTTTATCATTTATAACGCCCTCTTTTAATAATAGCTCCTGGATCCGCGTGCTTGACCTAGCTCTGTTGCCTTATAAATAAGACCGAAGGGTCATTTCTTTCCCTTTCCCTTCGTCCTTTCTTCTTCGTCTTCCTCGCGTCGCCAGCCTTGGAGCTCCGCCACCGCCGTCAACCTCTGCCTCGTCTTGGGCCGCTGCATCAACCTGAACATACCAGAGCATTGCGGCATCTTTCCGCATCTTCTCCGTTCCCGGTAAGCTTTCTCCTCTTCTTGACCTAGATCTGTTCTTAGGGTTCCATGTTCGTGATGTGTTCGTCGCATGCTCATACCTGTTTTCTGACCTTGAATGAATCTGTGAATCCCTGCTGCGTTTAGTAGTAGTCTTTAAGCATCCACCTGTAGTTTCTCATCTAAGTCCATATATCTCTCACACATACCCGCTCAATGGTTCACTTCTGTTTCTGCCTTACTCTTCAGAATATTTTCTGTTTTTGTGAGCTCGCTGTAGATCCGCGGCTGTGATAAGATCATGTGAAACTTGTTTCTGCATACTGAGCTATCCATAGCTTCAATTTCTTCCGATGCTTAGATCAGGCGGTCTAACTTATCATAGACAAAAGTTACTAAACCGGTATGTACCATTAGTCCCCTGGTTGAACCGTCCGAATCCACATGATGCCGCATTGTGGAAGACCGGTTTATAGGTACTGCCTCTGGTCTATCGTAGTTTAGATCAACACCTTCTTTTACCCAGCGTGTTCTTGAACCGAATCACCTATTTCTTGTAGATCTCGCCATGGCCAAACAAGTGTATGAGTGCAATTGGGTTCCTTCTCGCGTCACGGAATCACAGTTGGACGATCTAGTCTTGATCGGCGCTTTAGACAGTAAAGATACGATCCACTGGAGGGTTCCTGGAAATGAATGTCCTCCCACCCCCCAGGAAGGAGAGGTTGTGGTCTTCGCAGATCACTTGGCCCGGGGCTTCAAACCGCCCGGCTCTAAATTTTACCGGGATGTGTTAGCAAATTTTCAGCTCCGTCCACAGGATATTGGCCCCAACTCTGTTACCAATCTATATCATTTTCAAATGCTCTCTGAGGTATACCTTCAAGAGGAGCCTTCAGTTGAGTTGTTTAGAGACCTCTTCCATTTAAACCGTCGCACTGAATTCACCGATGGCCCCAACACTGAATTGGGCGGTATGGCCGTTCAGAAGAGGAAGGAGATCACTTATCCCCACGTCAAACTCCATACTCATCCCAAGGAGTGGAATGCAACTTGGTTTTATTGCAAAGATACCTCCCCTGACAATGAAAATCCCTTGCCTGGCTTCCATCCGGAACGGCTCAGCAACACGCACCCTTTTCCACAAAGACTAAGCGCCAAGGAAAGAATTAAATACGCTCCGCAACTGTCCAAGCTCCGAGCTTTTATCGCCAACGGCTTAACGGGAATAGATCTTGCACGCTGTTGGATATCATGGAGCATACTGCCTCTGAGCCGGCGCTCCAGTTTGATGTGCAAGTATACTGGTAGTGTCGATGACCCACTCCGACACACTAAAATCCAACTCCCCGATGATGAAGTCACAGAATCTGTAAAAAAGATGCTGAATGAACCGGAGCACCTCTGTGCTCAAACCGGTCTGCCTCCTTACTGCACCACCAACAAACCGCCAGCGGTAAGATTTTAATTGCTCTATTGTTGAACCGGTTACTACTTTATCTGTTTAACATTTAATTACTGCTGATCCAGGGTGATAATCCGTTTTGGAGCAAGAAGCTTTCGCAAGACAAACCGGAGAAGGCAGGGCGGCCAATCCGGCCCAAGACCAAGGTTATCAAGAAGCCAGCTCACAAGAGAAAAACCACCGCTTCATCTGATCCAGCTATTGACGATGATGTGGGTAACCCGGACCTTGAGGTAGAACTTGACTCGCTTGGCTTATTTTTTACACGCCTTATTGATGATGATGCTTGTCAGGACGACGCTGAAGCCAGCAATGCGGAATTCGTTGAGGTAACTATTCTCTCTTCCGATTCAGAAATCTTGCCTTTGCCAAAATTTCGACAGGCAAACCGGAAAGTTAAATTTTCTCATCCTCTTGCTTATTTGGATCCTAAATTTCTTATGAAGACTCAGCAACATGAAGCTCGCCGCACAACCCGGCACAGTGGCCAGGTAGTTACCTCCACCGGTTTACCAAACAGTCCGGTTCGAAAACGCCGCTCCGAGGTCTCTGACCTTTTTGTTGATTTAAATCCTAAAGCGGGTTTCTTCCGTCAGCCTCTTAACCCATCTGACTCCGATTATCAGGTTACTTCTCATTCATCTTCTGGTGAATCGTCGGCCACTCAGCTGCCACCGTTAAAAATGGTTCTTGGGTAAGCTAAGTTGAACATATGCTTCCAGTACACTATGTAATGGCTTATGCTTTTCCTTGACTCTTTGATTTTCTTTCAGGGCCAAACCTAAACCGAGCAAGAAAGCCCGCCTGGATAAAGCGGCTGAAGAAGATGTAGCCCCAAAACATGACAAAACGCCAGATCTTGAAGCATTTGCTCCTGAGGATATTCCCAATGATCCTCCTTTACAAGACGATGCTATTCCCGAAGAGAGGCCTATTAATACTTCAGTCTCTGCTGACCCTCCTGTCAGCTCCGTCCGGCTTGAGAAATCCCACAGTCCTGCTGACAAACCGATCGCACCAACACAAACCGGCGAGTCCAAAGATGATGATGTTGTGATCACTGGTGTAGGCCGCTTTGAACCCGGGAATCCTGTCACCTTAACCAAGCATACCATAAAAGAGGATTTTTCCGCTTTGAATAAAGAAACATGGGATGTTGAACTGGAGACATATGCCGCTCTGAGTGCCCAAGATCTTCATTCCGGCTATCTAAACCAGCTTTATACTAGCCGTGACTGTGAAGCTGGTCTGGTAAAAATGATGAGGGATAAATTTGAGGTAACTTACTTCTTTACTGACTGCCTTTGCATCAATCCTCCTAGCCCCCAAGGGTCGGTTTGTAACCTTCGTCAAACCGGGACTTGAATATGATCCTCAACACTTTTTGAAATCCATTAATATAGCCCCCAAGGCCGGTTTAACTTAGTAGAATTAGACTGGGGCTCCAATAGAAAACTACCCTTAGAACATAATTTGAGCAAATAGCCATTAGCCCCCAAGTGCCAAGTTGAATACCTGTATTGAGCTTGGGACTTTGAAATCTAGTAACTTTTGAAAATTGAAGGTTCATTAGCCCCCAAGTATCAGGCGTATAACTTTGTTATGTGGTTGATACTTCAATTTCTTGGACCGCTTGTTTAAAGCTAAATGTTGTCTGTATGCAGGTTGAGGTGAGAATCAAGGAGGACCGGATTGCTAATTTGCAGGAGGCCTTGAAAACTCAACAAGCTGAAACAGACAAGGCAAAGGAAGAATTAACCAGCGCCTTGAGCACCGCTGAACAGCTGAAGGAAGGCTTCAAGAAAGAGCGGGCTCATTGGGCCACTGAGAAGGCCGCTTTAACCAAAAGAGCGGAAAATGCTGAAGCTGCCCTTAAACCGGTGACGGATGAACTGACGTCCGTAAAGCGGCAAATACACTCCATGACCACTGCGATCTTTGGTAAGCTCCTTTTAACTTTTGTGATAATTTGAACCTGCTGCAGCGTAAATCCGGTTTGAAACCGTCCCTATATTGTTGTAGGCACACGCATCGGGCACTTAGGAAATGATGTGTGGAAGAAACTAAAGGCTGCCTACACCTTAGTGGAACAATTATATACCGGAGCCCAGCGGATCATCACCACAGCCTCTCATAACAACCCGGCACCTTCTTTAATCCAGGACACTCTTAACAGGTTGTCGATGCTTCCGGCCCGGATGGAGGAGCTGAAGAAATCTGCTGCTCGAATCGGAGCTATTAATGCCTTGATCCGGGCAAAGGCATGGGTGCCAGATTTCGACCCTGTGGAAGCATCTCAAGGCTATCCCAGCCTGAAAGAAGATGGCTCTGAATTCAACGAAGAGGATTTAAGGGCAATAAACCGTGCAGTGCGCCCTCTAGCTTGTCAGCTAGCTGAAGAGGCAGACTTGACGCATTATCAAGCACAATACAATGACCAGAACAAGCGAGTGCCTGCCCCAACTCTTGAAGCGGAGAATCTGATCCCTCCAATCCGTAAGCACACTTACGCCCCTGATATTGAACCGTCTTCCCTGATACATGAAGAGGCTGTTTTCCAAGCTTTAATGGGAATCGACTGGACCACTGTTGATTTCCAGTCAATGGGTAGGGACGAAGAAGCTGAAGCGGACGATGATGAGGAGCAGGCCTAAACCGGGAGCCGGTTTGTATAGCTGTCCTTGGAATCTTTCCAAAATAACAAATGATCTTTATTTGGGCACCGTGTTGCCTTGTAACAAGATAGTTAATACTTCTATCTTGAATATGCCTTCGTGCATAAGTACTGAAGCTTTTGTTCGAAAAAACCTCCATTCATATTTCCTGCAATCAGAAAATTTTGAACTTCGGTGGCGGTTATACCGCCAGCCGGTTTATGATCTTGATGTAGGGGAACGTAGCAGAAATTCAAAAAATTTCCTACGCAACACCAAGATCTATCTATGGAGAGACCAGCAACGAGTAGAAAGGGGAGTGCATCTACATACCCTTGTAGATCGCTAAGCGGAAGCGTTCAAGTGAACGGGGTTGATGGAGTCGTACTCGTCGTGATTCAGATCACCGATGATCAAGTGCCGAACGGACGGCACCTCCGCGTTCAACACACGTACAGCCCGGTGACGTCTCCCACGCCTTGATCCAGCAAGGAGAGAGGGAGAGGTTGAGGAAGACTCCATCCAACAGCAGCACAACGGCGTGGTGGTGGTGGAGGAGCGTGGCAATCCTGCAGGGCTTCGCCGAGCACCTACGGGAGAGGAGATGTGTCACGGGAGGGAGAGGGAGGCAACCAAAGGCCTTAGGTATGATTGCTCCTCCTTTTCCCCACTATATATAGGGCCAAGGGAGAGGGGGAGGGCGCAGCCTTGCCCCCTCCTCCAAGGAAGGGGTGCGGCTAAGGATGGGGAGGAGTCCATCCTCCCCAAGGCACCTCGGAGGAGCCTTCCCCTTTTAGGACTCTTCCTTTTTTTCCTTCTCTTGGCGCATGGGCCTCTTGGGGCTGGTGCCCTTGGCCCATGTAGGCCAAGGCGCACCCCCTACAGCCCATGTGGCCCCCCGGGGCAGGTGGCCCCACCCGGTGGGCCCCCGGGACCCTTCCGGTGGTCCCGGTACAATACCGATGACCCCGAAACTTGTCCCGATGGCCGAAACAGGACTTCCTATATATAAATCTTTACCTCCGGACCATTCCGGAACTCCTCGTGACGTCCGGGATCTCATCCGGGACTCCGAACAACATTCGGTAACCACATACAAGCTTCCTTTATAACCCTAGCGTCATCGAACCTTAAGTGTGTAGACCCTACGGGTTCGGGAGACATGCAGACATGACCGAGACGTTCTCCGGTCAATAACCAACAGCGGGATCTGGATACCCATGATGGCTCCCACATGTTCCACGATGATCTCATCGGATGAACCACGATGTCAAGGACTCAATCGATCCCGTATTCAATTCCCTTTGTCTAGCGGTATTTTACTTGCCCGAGATTCGATCGTCGGTATCCAATACCTTGTTCAATCTCGTCATCGGCAAGTCACTTTACTCGTTCCGTAACACATCATCCCGTGATCAAATCCTTGGTCACATTGCGCATATGATGATGTCCTACCGAGTGGGCCCAGAGATACCTCTCCGTTTACACGGAGTGACAAATCCCAGTCTCGATCCGCATAAAACAATAGATACTTTCAGAGATACCTGTAGTGCACCTTTATAGTCACCCAGTTACGTTGTGACGTTTGATACACCCAAAGCACTCCTACGGTATCCAGGAGTTACACGATCTCATGGTCAAAGGAAGAGATACTTGACATTGGCAAAGCTCTAGCAAATGAACTACTCGATCTTTTGTGCTAGTCTTAGGATTGGGTCTTGTCCATCACATCATTCTCCTAATGATGTGATCCCGTTATCAACGACATCCAATGTCCATAGCCAGGAAACCATGACTATCTGTTGATCACAACGAGCTAGTCAACTAGAGGCTCACTAGGGACATATTGTGGTCTATGTATTCACACGTGTATTACGATTTCTGGATAATACAGTTATAGCATGAATAAAAGACAATTATCATGAACAAGGAAATATAATAATAATACTTTTATTATTGCCTCTAGGGCATATTTCCAACAGTCTCCCACTTGCACTAGAGTCAATAATCTAGTTCACATCGCCATGTGATTAACACTCACAGGTCACATCGCCATGTGACTAATACCCAAGAGTTTACTAGAGTCAGTAGTCTAGTTCACATCACTATGTGATTAACACTCAATGAGTTTTATGTTTGATCATGTTGCTTGTGAGAGAGGTTTTAGTCAACGGGTCTGAACCTTTCAGATCCGTGTGCACTTTACAAATCTCTATGTCATCTCCTAGATGCAGCTACCACGTTCTATTTGGATCTATTCCAAATAACTGTTCTACTTGGAGCTATTCTAAATTATTGCTCCATTATATGTATCCAGTCTCTCTACTCAGAGCTATCCGGATAGGTGTCAAGCTTGCATCATCGTAACCTTTACGACGAACTCTTTTACCACCTCCATAATCGAGAAAATTCCTTAGTCCACTAGTTACTAAGGATAACTTTGACCGCTGTCCTATGATCCATTCATGGATCACTCTTGCACCCCTTGACTGACTCATGGCAAGGCACACTTTCGGTGCGGTACACAGCATAGCATACTGTAGAGCCTACGTCTAAAGCATAGGGGACGACCTTCGTCCTTTCTCTCTTTTCTGCCGTGGTCGAGCTTTAAGTCTTAACTTCGTACCTTACAACTCAGGCAAGAACTCCTTCTTTGACTGGTCCATCTTGAACACCTTCAAGATCATGTCAAGGTATGTGCTCATTTGAAAGTATTATTAAGCATTTTGATCTATCCTTATAGATCTTGATGCTCAATGTTCAAGTAGCTTAATCCAGGTTTTCTATTGAAAAACACCTTTCAAATAACCCTATATGCTTTCTAGAAATTCTACGTCATTTCTGATCAACAATATGTCAATAACATATACTCATCAGAAATTCTATAGTGCTCCCACTCACTTCTTTGGAAATACAAGTTTCTCATAAAACTTTGTACAAACCCAAAATCTTTGATCATCTCATCAAAGTGTACATTCCAACTCCGAGATGCTTACTCCAGTCCTTAGAAGGATCGCTGGTGCTAGCATACCTTTTAGCATCCTTAGGATCGACAAAACCTTTCTGATTGTATTGCATACAACCTTTCCATATGAAGACTGGTAAGGAAACTCGTTTTGTCATCCATCTGCCAGATTTCATAAATGCAGCTAATGCTAACATGAATCCGACGGACTCTAAGCATCGCTACGAGTGAGAAAATCTCATCGTAGTCAACTCCTTGAACTTGTCGGAAAACACTTCGCCACAAGTCGAGCTTCATAGATGGTGACATTACCATCCACGTCCGTCTTCTTCTTAAAGGATCCATTTATCTCAATGGATTGCCGATCAACGGGCAAGTCCATCAAAGTCCATGCTTTGTTCTGATATATGGATACTATCTCGGATTTCATGGCTTCTAACCATTTGTCGGAATTTGGGCCCACCATCGCTTCTCCATAGCTCGTAGGTTCATTGTTGTCTAGCAACATGACCTTCAAGACAGGATCACCTTACCACTCTGAAGTAGTACGTGTCCTTGTCGTCCTACGAGGTTTGGTAGTGACTTGATCCGAAGTTTCATGATCAATATCATAAGCTTCCACTTCAATTGGTGTAGGTGCCACAGGAACAACTTCCTGTGCCCTGCCACACACTAGTTGAAGAGACGGTTCAATAACCTCATCAAGTCTCCACCATCCTCCCACTCAACTCTTTCGAGAGAAACCTTTCCTCGAGAAAGGACCCGATTCTAGAAACAATTCATATTGCTTTCGGATCTGAATTAGGAGGTATACCCAACTGTTTTGGGTGTCCTATGAAGATGTATTTTATCCGCTTTGGGTTCGAGCTTAATCCTGAAACTTTTTCACATAAGCGTCGCAGCCCCAAACCTTTAAGAAACGACAACTTAGGTTTCTCTAAACCATAATTCATACGGTGTCATCTCATCGGAATTACGTGGTGCCCTATTTAAAGTGAATGTGGTTGTCTCTAATGCCTAACCCATGAACGATAGTGGTAATTCGATAAGAGACATCATGGTACGCACCATATCCAATAGGGTGCAACTATGATGTTCGGATACACCATCACACTATGGTGTTCCAGGCGGTATTAATTGTGAAACAATTTCCACAATGTCTTAATTGTGTGCCAAAACTCGTAACTCAGATATTCATCTCTATGATCATATCATAGATATTTTTATCCTCTTATCACGACGATCTTCCAACTTCACACTGAAATTACTTGAACCTTTCAATAATTTAGACTCGTGATTCATCAAGTAAATATACTCAACATCTACTGAAATCATCTGTGAAGTAAGAACATAACGATATTCACTGCATGCCTCAGCACTCATTGGACTGCACACATCAAAATGTGTTACTTCCAACGAGTTGCTATCTTGTTCCATTTTATTGAAAACGAGGCTTTTCAGTCATCTTGCCCATGTGGTATGATTTGCATATCTCAAGTGATTCAAAATCAAGTGAGTCCAAACGATCCATTTGCATGGAGTTTCTTCATGCATATACACCAATAGACATGGTTCGCATGTCTCAAACTTTTCAAAAACGAGTGAGTCCAAAGATCACTCAACATGGAGCTTCTTCATGCGTTTTATACCATTATGACTTACATGGCAGTGCCACAAATAAGTGGTACTATCATTACTATCTTTTGGCATGAACATGTGTATCACTACGATCGAGATTTCAATGAACCATTCATTTTAGGTGCAAGACCATTTAAGGTATTATTCAAATAAATAGAGTAACCATTATTCTCCTTAAATGAATAACCGTATTGCGATAGACATAATCCAATCATGTCTATGCTCAACGCAAACACCAAATGATAATTATTCTGGTTTAATACTAATCTTGATGGTAGAGGGAGCGTGCGATGTTTGATCACATCAAACTTGGAAACACTTCCAACACATATCGTCAGCTCACCTTTAGCTAGTCTCCGTTTTATTCCGTAGCTTTTATTTCGAGTTACTAACACTTAGCAACCGAACCGGTATCTAATACCCTGGTGCTACTAGGAGTACTAGTAAAGTACACATTAACACAATGTATATCCAATATACTTCTATCGACCTTGCCAGCCTTTTCATCTACCAAGTATCTAAGGTAATCTTGCTCCAGTGGTTGTTCCCCTTATTACAGAAGCACTTAGTCTCGGGTTTGGGTTCAACCTCGGGTTTCTTCACTGGAGCAGCAGCTGATTTGTCGTTTCATGAAGTATCCCTTCTTGCCCTTGCCCTTCTTGAAACTAGTGGTTTCACCAACCATCAACAATTGATGCTCCTTCTTGATTTCTACTTTCGCGATGTCAAACATCGTGAATACCTCAAGGATCATCTTATTTATCCCTGATATGTTATAGTTCATCACGAAGCTCTAGCAGCTCGGTGGCAATGACTTTGGGGAAACATCACTATCTCATCTGGAAGATTAACTCCCACTTGATTCAAGTGATTGTTGCACTCAGACAATCTGAGCACAAGCTCAACGATTGAGCTTTTCTCCCTTAGTTTGCAGGCTAAGAAAATCGCCGGAGGTCTCATACCTCTTGACGTGGGCACGAGCCTGAAATCCCAATTTCAGCCCTCGAAACATCTCATATGTTCCGCGATGTTTCGAAAACGTCTTTGGTGCCTCTACTTAAACCATTTAACTGAACTATCACGTAGTTATCAAAACGTGTATGTTCGATGTTCGAAACATCCACAAACGACGTTTGGGGTTCAGCACACTAAGCAGTGCATTAAGGACATAAGTGTTCTAGTGTCCGCATAATTGCTACTGTCAACTTTCAACTATAATTTTCTCTAGGAACATATCTAAACAGTAGAACTATAGCGCGAGCTACGACATAATTTGCAAAAGGTCTTTTGACTATGTTCAGGATAATTAAGTTCATCTTATGAACTCCCACTCAGATAGACATCCCTCTAGTCATCTAAGTGATTACATGATCCGAGTCAAACTAGGCAGTGTCCGATCATCACGTGAGACGGACTAGTCATCATCGGTGAACATCTTCATGTTGATCGTATCTTCTATACGACTCATGCTCGACCTTTCGGTCTCCGTGTTCCGAGGCCATGTCTGTACATGCTAGGCTCGTCAAGTTAACCCTAAGTGTTTTCGCTGTGTAAAACTGTCTTACACCCGTTGTATGTGAACGTAAGAATCTATCACACCCGATCATCACGTGGTGCTTCGAAACGACGAACTGTAGCAACGGTGCACAGTTAGGGGAGAACACTTCTTGAAATTTTAATGAGGGATCATCTTATTTACTACCGTCGTACTAAGGAAATAAGATGTATAAACATGATAAACATCACATGCAATCAAATAAGAGTAGTGACATGATATGGCCAATATCATATAGCTCCTTTGATCTTCATCTTCGGGGCTTCATGATCATCTTGTCACCGGCATGACACCATGATCTCCATCATCATGATCTCCATCATCGTGTCTTCATGAAGTTGTCACGCCAACGACTACTTCTACTTCTATGGCTAACGCGTTTAGCAATAAAGTAAAGTAGTTTACATAGCGTTCTTTAATGACACGCAGGTCATACAAAAAATAAAGACAACTCCTATGGCTCCTGCCGGTTGTCATACTCATCGACATGCAAGTCGTGAATCCTATTACAAGAACATGATCAATCTCATACATCACATATCATTCATCACATTCTTCTTGGCCATATCACATCACATAGCATACCCTGCAAAAACAAGTTAGACGTCCTCTAATTGTTGTTTGCATGTTTTACGTGGCTGCTATGGGTTTCTAGCAAGAACGTTTCTTACCTACGCAAAGACCACAACGTGATATGCCAATTGCTATTTACCCTTCATAAGGACCCTTTTCATCGAATCCGATCCGACTAAAGTAGGAGAGACAGACACCCGCTAGCCACCTTATGCATCTAGTGCATGTCAGTCGGTGGAACCAGTCTCACGTAAGAGTACGTGTAAGGTCGGTCCGGGCCGCTTCATCCCACGATGCCGCCGAATAAAGATAAGACTAGTAACGGCAAGCATATTGAACAAAATCAACGCCCACAACTACTTTGTGTTCTACTCGTGCATAGAATCTACGCAATAGACCTAGCTCATGATGCCACTGTAGGGGAACGTAGCAGAAATTCAAAAAATTTCCTACGCAACACCAAGATCTATCTATGGAGAGACCAGCAACGAGTAGAAAGGGGAGTGCATCTACATACCCTTGTAGATCGCTAAGCGGAAGCGTTCAAGTGAACGGGGTTGATGGAGTCGTACTCGTCGTGATTCAGATCACCGATGATCAAGTGCCGAACGGACGGCACCTCCGCGTTCAACACACGTACAGCCCGGTGACGTCTCCCACGCCTTGATCCAGCAAGGAGAGAGGGAGAGGTTGAGGAAGACTCCATCCAACAGCAGCACAACGGCGTGGTGGTGGTGGAGGAGCGTGGCAATCCTGCAGGGCTTCGCCGAGCACCTACGGGAGAGGAGATGTGTCACGGGAGGGAGAGGGAGGCAACCAAAGGCCTTAGGTATGATTGCTCCTCCTTTTCCCCACTATATATAGGGCCAAGGGAGAGGGGGAGGGCGCAGCCTTGCCCCCTCCTCCAAGGAAGGGGTGCGGCTAAGGATGGGGAGGAGTCCATCCTCCCCAAGGCACCTCGGAGGAGCCTTCCCCTTTTAGGACTCTTCCTTTTTTTCCTTCTCTTGGCGCATGGGCCTCTTGGGGCTGGTGCCCTTGGCCCATGTAGGCCAAGGCGCACCCCCTACAGCCCATGTGGCCCCCCGGGGCAGGTGGCCCCACCCGGTGGGCCCCCGGGACCCTTCCGGTGGTCCCGGTACAATACCGATGACCCCGAAACTTGTCCCGATGGCCGAAACAGGACTTCCTATATATAAATCTTTACCTCCGGACCATTCCGGAACTCCTCGTGACGTCCGGGATCTCATCCGGGACTCCGAACAACATTCGGTAACCACATACAAGCTTCCTTTATAACCCTAGCGTCATCGAACCTTAAGTGTGTAGACCCTACGGGTTCGGGAGACATGCAGACATGACCGAGACGTTCTCCGGTCAATAACCAACAGCGGGATCTGGATACCCATGATGGCTCCCACATGTTCCACGATGATCTCATCGGATGAACCACGATGTCAAGGACTCAATCGATCCCGTATTCAATTCCCTTTGTCTAGCGGTATTTTACTTGCCCGAGATTCGATCGTCGGTATCCAATACCTTGTTCAATCTCGTCATCGGCAAGTCACTTTACTCGTTCCGTAACACATCATCCCGTGATCAAATCCTTGGTCACATTGCGCATATGATGATGTCCTACCGAGTGGGCCCAGAGATACCTCTCCGTTTACACGGAGTGACAAATCCCAGTCTCGATCCGCATAAAACAATAGATACTTTCAGAGATACCTGTAGTGCACCTTTATAGTCACCCAGTTACGTTGTGACGTTTGATACACCCAAAGCACTCCTACGGTATCCAGGAGTTACACGATCTCATGGTCAAAGGAAGAGATACTTGACATTGGCAAAGCTCTAGCAAATGAACTACTCGATCTTTTGTGCTAGTCTTAGGATTGGGTCTTGTCCATCACATCATTCTCCTAATGATGTGATCCCGTTATCAACGACATCCAATGTCCATAGCCAGGAAACCATGACTATCTGTTGATCACAACGAGCTAGTCAACTAGAGGCTCACTAGGGACATATTGTGGTCTATGTATTCACACGTGTATTACGATTTCTGGATAATACAGTTATAGCATGAATAAAAGACAATTATCATGAACAAGGAAATATAATAATAATACTTTTATTATTGCCTCTAGGGCATATTTCCAACACTTGATATGCGTATCAGTAATGTAACAAATAGGTGATACAAAATATCTGCCATGTCTTGGCATGAAGCTGGTTTAGCCAAGCTTTGAAGCGGAGGTTTTATAAACCATTACCGTCAACAAGGGGGGAGAAAACAGCTCCCTTATAGACCGTACTGGGTCAAAATAAACCGGGCATACTTCTCCGGATTAAAGGGGAATCAAATCCATAGGCTGAACCGGAAAAAAGGTTTTTGTTGACATAAAAGGAATCCAACAAAAAACTAAGAACAAACAAGCCATGAAAATACCATGGAAACCAAGGCAATGATAAAAACCGTTTGCAAAAATATGCTATACTGAGCTGATCAGATGGTATTACCATGGTCGGACAGGACCAAGCCCCCAATAGGAGTGACAATGATTCAAGTCAGCCAGGTACCCAAATGATTCGTGGCATATATGCCAGATCAAGAGGCGTGGCAATGGTTCGGGTTCGACCAAGCCCCCAAGTGATTTTGTGGCCTTAGGCCGACCAAGAGGCGTGACTGGTTCAGACTTGACCATGTCCCCAAGTGATCTGGTGTCTGTCGCCTATCAAAGGGTGTCGTGTTGGTTCGGACACGACCAAGGCCCCCAGTGATATATAAAAAGCAAATGTCAAGGGGTAAACCGGAGTCCGCTTTAAAAACAGAGCCACTCCATGTAACCACGCATGATAAGAAAGACAGAGACCCCGCTTTAGCTGAGGCTCCGGTTTTATTATATCAAAGATAATATATACACTGTCATGATATGTACATAGATAGAGCCGATGGCTCAAGTGTAGTAAGGCCGAAGATGAGCTATATTCCACGGCCTGTTGGTCTCCTCGTCTGATGTACGTGAGTCTTTATGCTCTCGAATATCAATCAGATAGTACGACCCGTTGTGCAGATTCTTGCTGACCACGAAAGGTCCCTCCCAAGGTGGGGATAACTTGTGCATATCTGTTTGGTCTTGGATGAGCAGAAGCACCAAATCTCCTTCTTGAAAAGTTCTGGTTCTAACCCGGCGACTGTGATAGCGACGAAGATCTTGTTGGTAAATCGCCGAATGGGCAGCTGCTACATCACGCTCCTCGTCCAATAGGTCCAAAGCGTCTTGCCGTGCTGTCTCATTGTCCGCTTCGACATAAGCTGCCACCCGAGGCGAATCATGCCAGATATCACTAGGGAGAACTGCCTCTGCTCCGTAGACCATGAAAAATGGTGTGTATCCTGTGGATCGGTTTGGCGTAGTATTGATACTCCATAGCACAGATGGTAGCTCTTCAACCCAACATCCTGGTGTTCTTTGCAATGGGACCATAAGCCGGGGTTTGATGCCTCGCAAGATCTCTTGATTAGCTCGTTCTGCCTGTCCATTGGACTGGGGGTGTGCCACTGACGACACGTCAAGCCGGATATGCTCACGTTCACAGAACTCCTTCATAGCGCCCTTAGATAAATTGGTACCATTGTCAGTAATGATACTGTGTGGAAAGCCAAACCGGAAAATCACCTTTTTGATGAACTGCACCGCTGTTGCTGCATCACACTTGCTGACAGGCTCCGCTTCAACCCACTTGGTAAATTTGTCAACTGCCACCAAAAGGTGGGTTTTCTTATCCTTGGATCTTTTAAAAGGTCCGACCATATCCAGCCCCCAAGTTGCAAACGGCCACGTTATTGGAATCATCCTCAATTCTTGAGCTGGCACATGAGCACGCCTTGAAAATTTCTGACATCCATCACACCGTTTAACCAAGTCCTCCGCGTCAGCATGCGCTGTCAACCAGTAGAACCCGTGACGAAACGCCTTTGCCACCAGAGACTTTGAACTGGCGTGGTGTCCACAATCTCCTTCATGGATTTCTCTTAAGATTTCACAGCCTTCCTCAGGAGAAACACAACGTTGAAACGGCCCTGATACACTGCGACGATGCAATTCACCATTGACAATCGTCATAGACTTGGATCGCCGGACTATCTGCCTGGCTAGAATCTCATCCTCTGGTAACTCCCCCCAGTTCATGTACGCAAGATAAGGAACTGTCCAATCCGGAATAACATGCAGGGCTGCCACCAATTGAGCCTCCGGATCAGGAATAGCCAAATCCGCTTCACCTGGGAGTTTGACTGACGGGTTGTGCAACACGTCCAGAAAGACATTAGGCGGGACCGGTTTGCGCTGAGAGCCCAACCGGCTTAAAGCATCCGCCGCTTCATTCTTCCGACGATCCACATGATCCACTTGACAACCCTTGAAACAACCCGCAATATTATCCACTTCCCGACGATATGCAGCCATGAGCGGGTCCTTAGAATCCCAAGTGCCAGACACCTGTTGAGCCACTAGGTCCGAGTCACCAAAGCACTTAACCCGGCTTAAATTCATCTCTTTAGCCATCCGGAGACCATGGAGCAAAGCTTCGTACTCAGCTGCATTATTAGTACAAGGGAACATTAAGCGGAGAACATAACAAAACTTATCACCTCGTGGGAAGTTAATACGACTCCAGCCCCCGAGCCTTCCAATTGCCTGGATCCGTCAAAATGAATAGTCCAATATGTGTGATCCGGCTTCTCCTCTGGTGCTTGTAACTCCGTCCAGTCATTGATGAAATCAACAAGTGCTTGAGATTTCACCGCCGTCCGAGGTACGTACTTCAATCCGTGTGGCCCAAGCTCTATAGCCCACTTGGCAACCCGGCCAGTCACCTCCCGGTTCTGTATGATATCACCCAAGGGAGCTGAACTGACCACTGTGATGGGGTGCCCTTGAAAATACTGCTTCAACTTCCGACTGGCCATGAAAACACCATAGACCAGCTTCTGCCAATGCGGATACCTTTGCCTGGATTCGATAAGCACCTCGCTGATATAATAAACCGGCCGCTGAACTGGATATTCCTTGCCTGCCTCTGTTGGAAATATGCCCTAGAGGCAATAATAAAAGTGTTATTATTATATTTCTTTGTTCATGATAATAGTCTTTTATTCATGCTATAACTGTATTATCCGGAAATCGTAATACACATGTGAATACATAGACCACAATCTGTCCCTAGTGAGCCTCTAGTTGACTAGCTCGTTGTGATCAACAGATAGTCATGGTTTCCTGGCTATGGACATTGGATGTCGTTGATAACGGGATCACATCATTAGGAGAATGATGTGATGGACAAGACCCAATCCTAAGCCTAGCACAAAGATCGTGTAGTTCGTATGCTAAAGCTTTTCTAATGTCAAGTATCTTTTCCTTAGACCATGAGATTGTGCAACTCCCGGATACCGTAGGAATGCTTTGGGTGTACCAAACGTCACAACGTAACTGGGTGGCTATAAAGGTGCATTACAGGTATCTCCGAAAGTGTCTGTTGGGTTGGCACGAATCGAGACTGGGATTTGTCACTCCGTGTAAACGGAGAGGTATCTCTGGGCCCACTCGGTAGGACATCATCATAATGTGCACAATGTGACCAAGGGGTTGATCACGGGATGATGTGTTACGGAACGAGTAAAGAGACTTGCCGGTAACGAGATTGAACAAGGTATCGGTATACCGACGATCGAATCTCGGGCAAGTAAAATACCGCTAGACAAAGGGAATTGTATACGGGATCGATTGAGTCCTTGACATCGTGGTTCATCCGATGAGATCATCGTGGAACATGTGGGAGCCAACATGGGTATCCAGATCCCGCTGTTGGTTATTGACCGGAGAACGTCTCGGTCATGTCTACATGTCTCCCGAACCCGTAGGGTCTACACACTTAAGGTTCGATGACGCTAGGGTTATAAAGGAAGTTTGTATGTGGTTACCGAATGTTGTTCGGAGTCCCGGATGAGATCCCGGACGTCACGAGGAGTTCCGGAATGGTCCGGAGGTAAAGATTTATATATGGGAAGTCCTGTTTTGGTCACCGGAAAAGTTTCGGGTTTTATCGGTAACGTACCGGGACCACCGGGAGGGTCCCGGGGGTCCACCAAGTGGGGCCACCGGCCCCGGAGGCTTGCATGGGCCTAGAGTGGAAAGGGACCAGCCCCAGAGTGGGCTGGTGCGCCTCCCACCCTTGCCCAAGGCGCAGCTAGGAGGGGAGAGGGGAAACCCTAGGCGCAGATGGGCCTATAGGCCCACCCTAGGGCGCGCCCCCTCTCTCCCCCTCTTGGCCGCCCCCTCCAAGTCCCATCTAGGGCTGGCCGCACCCCTTGGGGTGGGAAACCCTAAAGGGGGCGCAGCCCCCCTTCCCCCTATATATACTTGAGGTATTGGGGCTGCCCAAACATGAGAACTTCTCCCTCTTTGGTGCAGCCCTGCCTCTCCTCCTCCTCCTCTCCCGTGGTGCTTGGCGAAGCCCTGCTGGATTGCCACGCTCCTCCATCACCACCACGCCGTTGTGCTGCTGTTGGATGGAGTCTTCCTCAACCTCTCCCTCTCTCCTTGCTGGATCAAGGCGTGGGAGACGTCACCGGGCTGTACGTGTGTTGAACGCGGAGGTGCCGTCCGTTCGGCACTAGGATCTCCGGTGATTTGAATCACGACGAGTACGACTCCTTCAACCCCGTTCTCTTGAACGCTTCCGCTTAGCGATCTACAAGGGTATGTAGATGCACTCTCCTTCCCCTCGTTGCTGGTTTCTCCATAGATAGATCTTGGTGACACGTAGGAAAATTTTGAATTTCTGCTACGTTCCCCAACAGTGGCATCATGAGCTAGGTCTATTGCGTAGATTCTTTGCACGAGTAGAACACAAAGTAGTTGTGGGCGTTGATTTTGTTCAATATGCTTACCGTTACTAGTCCAATCTTGTTTCGACGGTATTGTGGGATGAAGCGGCCCGGACCGACCTTACACGTACTCTTACGTGAGACAGGTTCCACCGATTGACATGCACTTGGTGCATAAGGTGGCTAGCGGGTGCCAGTCTCTCCCACTTTAGTCGGAACGGATTCGATGAAAAGGGTCCTTATGAAGGGTAAATAGCAATTGGCATATCACGTTGTGGTTTTGCGTAGGTAAGAAACGTTCTTGCTAGAAACCCATAGCAGCCACGTAAAACATGCAAACAACAATTAGAGGACGTCTAACTTGTTTTTGCAGGGTATGCTTTGTGATGTGATATGGCCAAGAAGAATGTGATGAATGATATGTGATGTATGAGATTGATCATGTTCTTGTAATAGGATTCACGACTTGCATGTCGATGAGTATGACAACCGGCAGGAGCCATAGGAGTTGTCTTTATTTATTGTATGACCTGCGTGTCATTGAACAACGCCATGTAATTACTTTACTTTATTGCTAACCGGTAGCCATAGTAGTAGAAGTAATAGTTGGCGAGACAACTTCATGAAGACACGATGATGGAGATCATGATGATGGAGATCATGGTGTCATGCCGGTGACGATGATGATCATGGAGCCCCGAAGATGGAGATCAAAAGGAGCAAAATGATATTGGCCATATCATGTCACTATTTGATTGCATGTGATGTTTATCATGTTTATGCATCTTGTTTACTTAGGACGACGGTAGTAAATAAGATGATCCCTTACAAAATTTCAAGAAGTGTTCTCCCCTAACTGTGCACCGTTGCTACAGTTCGTCGCTTCTAAGCACCACGTGATGATCGGGTGTGATGGATTCTTACGTTCACATACAACGGGTGTAAGACAGTTTTACACAGCGAAAACACTTAGGGTTAACTTGACGAGCCTAGCATGTACAGACATGGCCTCGGAACACGGAGACCGAAAGGTCGAGCATGAGTCGTATAGTAGATACGATCAACATGAAGATGTTCACCGATGATGACTAGTCCGTCTCACGTGATGATCGGACACGGCCTAGTTGACTCGGATCATGTAATCACTTAGATGACCAGAGGGATGTCTATCTGAGTGGGAGTTCATAAGATGAACTTAATTATCCTGAACATAGTCAAAAGACCTTTGCAAATTATGTCGTAAGCTCGCGCTTTAGTTCCACTGTTTAGATATGTTCCTAGAGAAAATATAGTTGAAAGTTGACAGTAGCGATTATGCGGACAGTAGAAAGCTTATGTCCTTAATGCACCGCTCAGTGTGCTGAACCCCAAACGTCGTTTGTGGATGTTGCGAACATCGGACATACACGTTTTGATAACTACGTGATAGTTCAGTTAAATGGTTTAAGTAGAGGCACCAAAGACGTTTTTCGAAACATCGCGGAACATATGAGATGTTTCGAGGGCTGAAATTGGGATTTCAGGCTCGTGCCCACGTCAAGAGGTATAAGACCTCCGACGATTTTCTTAGCCTGCAAACTAAGGGAGAAAAGCTCAATCGTTGAGCTTGTGCTCAGATTGTCTGAGTGCAACAATCACTTGAATCGAGTGGGAGTTGATCTTCCAGATGAGATAGTGATGTTTCTCCAAAGTCATTGCCACCAAGCTGCTAGAGCTTCGTGATGAACTATAACAAATCAGGGATAGATATGATGATCCTTGAGATATTCATGATGTTTGACACCGCGAAAGTAGAAATCAAGAAGGAGCATCAATTGTTGATGGTTGGTGAAACCACTAGTTTCAAGAAGGGCAAGGGCAAGAAGGGATACTTCATGAAACGGCAAATCAGCTGCTGCTCCAGTGAAGAAACCCGAGGTTGAACCCAAACCCGAGACTAAGTGCTTCTGTAATAAGGGGAACAACCACTGGAGCAGAATTACCCTAGATACTTGGTAGATGAGAAGGCTGGCAAGGTCGATAGAAGTATATTGGATATACATTATGTTAATGTGTACTTTACTAGTACTCCTAGTAGCACCAGGGTATAAGATACCGGTTCGGTTGCTAAGTGTTAGTAACTCGAAATAAAAGCTACGGAATAAACGGAGACTAGCTAAAGGTGAGCTGACGATATGTGTTGGAAGTGTTTCCAAGTTGATGTGATCAAGCATCGCACGCTCCCTCTACCACAGATTGGTGTTAAACCTGAATAATTGTCATTTGGTGTTTGCGTTGAGCATAGACATGATTGGATTATGTCTATCGCAATACGGTTATTCATTTAAGGAGAATAATGGTTACTCTATTTATTTGAATAATACCTTCAATGGTCTTGCACCTAAAGGAATGGTTTATTGAATCTCGATCGTAGTGATACACATTTTCATGCCAAAAGATATAAGATAGTAATGATAGTACCACTTACTTGTGGCACTGCCATGTAAGTCATATTGGTATAAAACGCATGAAGAAGCTCCATGTTGATGGATCTTTGGACTCACTCGTTTTTGAAAAGTTTGAGACATGCGAACCATGTCTATTGGTGTATACGCATGAAGAAACTCCATGCAGATGGATCGTTTGGACTCACTTGATTTTGAATCACTTGAGATATGCAAATCATACCACATGGGCAAGATGACTGAAAAGCCTCGTTTTCAGTAAATGGAACAAGATAGCAACTTGTTGGAAGTAACACATTTTGATGTGTGCAGTCCAATGAGTGCTGAGGCATGCAGTGAATATCGTTATGTTCTTACTTCACAGATGATTCGAGTAGATGTTGAGTATATTTACTTGATGAAACACAAGTCTGAATTATTGAATGGTTCAAGTAATTTCAGAGTGAAGTAGAAGATCATTGTGACAAGAGGATAAAATGTCTATGATATGATCATAGAGATGAATATCTGAGTTACGAGTTTTGGCACACAATTAAGACATTGTGGAAATTGTTTCACAATTAATACCGCCTGGAACACCATAGTGTGATGGTGTGTCCGAACATCATAGTTGCACCCTATTGGATATGGTGCGTACCTTGATGTCTCTTATCGAATTACCACTATCATTCATGGGTTAGGCATTAGAGACAACCACATTCACTTTAAATAGGGCACCACGTAATTCCGTTGAGATGACACCATATGAATTATGGTTTAGAGAAACCTAAGTTGTCGTTTCTTAAAGGTTTGGGGCTGCGACGCTTATGTGAAAAAGTTTCAGGTTGATAAGCTCGAACCCAAAGCGGATAAAATGCATCTTCATAGGACACCCAAAACAGTTGGGTATACCTCCTAATTCAGATCCGAAAGCAATATGGATTGTTTCTTGAATCGGGTCCTTTCTCGAGGAAAGGTTTCTCTCGAAAAGTTGAGTGGGAGGATGGTGGAGACTTGATGAGGTTATTGAACCGTCACTGCAACTAGTGTAGCAGGGCACAGGAAGTTGTTCCTGTAGCACCTACACCAATTGAAGTAGAAGCTTATGATAGTGATCATGAAGTTTCGGATCAAGTCACTACCGTACCTCGTAGGGTGACAAGGATGCGTACTGCTTCAGAATGGTACAGTAATCCTGTCTTGAAGGTCATGTTGCTAGACAACAATGAACCTACGAGCTATGGAGAAGCGATGGTGGGCCCAAATTCCAATAAATGGTTAGAAGCCATGAAATCCGAGATAGGATCCATGTATCAGAACAAAGCATGGACTTTGGTGGACTTGCCCGATGATCGGCAAGCCATTGAGATAAATGGATCTTTAAGAAGAAGACGGACGTGGATGGTAATGTCACCATCTATGAAGCTCGACTTGTGGCGAAGAGTTTTTCACAAGTTCAAGGAGTTGACTACGATGAGATTTTCTCATCCGTAGCGATGCTTAAGTCCATCGGATTCATGTTAGCATTAGCTGCATTTATGAAATCTGGCAGATGGATGTCAAAACAAGTTTTCTTACCAGTTTTCGTAAGGAAAGGTTGTATGTGATACAATCAGAAAGTTTTTGTCGATCCTAAGGATGCTAAAAGGTATGCTAGCACCAGCGATCCTTCTAAGGACTGGAGTAAGCATCTCGGAGTTGGAATGTACTCTTTGATAAGATGATCAAAGATTTTGGGTCTATACAAAGTTTATGAGAAACATGTATTTCCAAAGAAGTGAGTGGGAGCACTATAGAATTTCTGATGAGTATATGTTGTTGACATATTGTTGATCAGAAATGATGTAGAATTTCTGGAAAGCATATAGGGTTATTTGAAAGGTGTTTTTCAATAGAAAACCTGGATTAAGCTACTTAAACATTGAGCATCAAGACCTATGAGGATAGATCAAAAACGCTTAATGGTACTTTCAAATGAGCATATACCTTGACATGATCTTGAAGGTGTTCAAGATGGATCAGTCAAAGAAGGAGTTCTTGCCTGAGTTGTAAGGTACGAAGTTAAGACTTAAAGCTCGACCACGGCAGAAAAGAGAGAAAGGACGAAGGTCGTCCCCTATGCTTTAGACGTAGGCTCTACAGTATGCTATGCTAAGTACCGCACCTGATGTGTGCCTTGCCACTTGTCTGGCAAGAGAGTACAAAGGTGATCAAGGAGTAGATCACCAGATAGCGGTCAAAATTGTCCTTGGAGTAATAAGGACATGTTTCTCGATTATGGAGGTGATAAAGAGTTCGGCGTAAAGGGTTACGTTGATGCAAGCTTTAACACCTATCCGAGTGACTCTGAGTAGCAAACCGGATACGTATAGTGGAGTAACCATTTGGAATAGCTCCAAGTGGAGCGTGGAAGCAGCATTTACAATATGACCTAGAGATTTGCGAAGTACATACGGATCTGAATGTTACAGATCCGTTGACTAAAACCTCTCTCACAAGCAGAACATGATCAAACCCCAGAACTCATTGAGTCTTAATCACATGATGATGTGAACTAGTTTAGTGACACTAGTAAACTCTTTGGATGTTGGTCACATGGTGATGTGACCTGTCAGTGTTAATCACATGATGATGTGAACTAGATTATTGACTCTAGTGCAAGTGGGGGACTGTTGGAAATATGCCCTAGAGGCAATAATAAAAGTGTTATTATTATATTTCTTTGTTCATGATAATAGTCTTTTACTCATGCTATAACTGTATTATCCGGAAATCGTAATACACGTGTGAATACATAGACCACAATATGTCCCTAGTGAGCCTCTAGTTGACTAGCTCGTTGTGATCAACAGATAGTCATGGTTTCCTGGCTATGGACATTGGATGTCATTGATAACGGGATCACATCATTAGGAGAATGATGTGATGGACAAGACCCAATCCTAAGCCTAGCACAAAGATCGTGTAGTTCGTATGCTAAAGCTTTTCTAATGTCAAGTATCTTTTCCTTAGACCATGAGATTGTGCAACTCCCGGATACCGTAGGAATGCTTTGGGTGTACCAAACGTCACAACGTAACTGGGTGGCTATAAAGGTGCATTACAGGTATCTCCGAAAGTGTCTGTTGGGTTGGCACGAATCGAGACTGGGATTTGTCACTCCGTGTAAACGGAGAGGTATCTCTGGGCCCACTCGGTAGGACATCATCATAATGTGCACAATGTGACCAAGGGGTTGATCACGGGATGATGTGTTACGGAACGAGTAAAGAGACTTGCCGGTAACGAGATTGAACAAGGTATCGGTATACCGACGATCGAATCTCGGGCAAGTACAATACCGCTAGACAAAGGGAATTGTATACGGGATCGATTGAGTCCTTGACATCGTGGTTCATCCGATGAGATCATCGTGGAACATGTGGGAGCCAACATGGGTATCCAGATCCCGCTGTTGGTTATTGACCGGAGAACGTCTCGGTCATGTCTACATGTCTCCCGAACCCGTAGGGTCTACACACTTAAGGTTCGATGACGCTAGGGTTATAAAGGAAGTTTGTATGTGGTTACCGAATGTTGTTCGGAGTCCCGGATGAGATCCCGGACGTCACGAGGAGTTCCGGAATGGTCCGGAGGTAAAGATTTATATATGGGAAGTCCTGTTTTGGTCACCGGAAAAGTTTCGGGTTTTATCGGTAACGTACCGGGACCACCGGGAGGGTCCCGGGGGTCCACCAAGTGGGGCCACCGGCCCCGGAGGCTTGCATGGGCCTAGAGTGGAAAGGGACCAGCCCCAGAGTGGACTGGTGCGCCTCCCACCCTTGCCCAAGGCGCAGCTAGGAGGGGAGAGGGGAAACCCTAGGCGCAGATGGGCCTATAGGCCCACCCTAGGGCGCGCCCCCTCTCTCCCCCTCTTGGCCGCCCCCTCCAAGTCCCATCTAGGGCTGGCCGCACCCCTTGGGGTGGGAAACCCTAAAGGGGGCGCAGCCCCCCTTCCCCCTATATATACTTGAGGTTATGGGGCTGCCAAGATATGAGAACTTCTCCCTCTATTGGTGCAGCCCTGCCTCTCCTCCTCCTCCTCTCCCGTGGTGCTTGGCGAAGCCCTGCTGGATTGCCACGCTCCTCCATCACCACCACGCCGTTGTGCTGCTATTGGATGGAGTCTTCCTCAACCTCTCCCTCTCTCCTTGCTGGATCAAGGCGTGGGAGACGTCACCGGGCTGTACGTGTGTTGAACGCGGAGGTGCCGTCCGTTCGGCACTAGGATCTCCGATGATTTGAATCACGACGAGTACGACTCCTTCAACCCCGTTCTCTTGAACACTTCCGCTTAGCGATCTACAAGGGTATGTAGATGCACTCTCCTTCCCCTCGTTGCTGGTTTCTCCATAGATAGATCTTGGTGACACGTAGGAAAATTTTGAATTTCTGCTACGTTACCCAACAGCCTCCTTGCGTTCCACCACAATAGCCACGCTAACTGCTCGAGCATTGGCTGCTACGTATAATAATAGTGGCTCCTTGTCGACCGGAGCTGCAAGAACAGGCGGATTGGCTAACTGCCGCTTCAAGTCCTCAAATGCTTCATCAGCAGCCGGACTCCAAATGAAATGGTCTGTCTTCCTCAGCATTTGGTACAAAGGAATGGCCTTCTCTCCGAGGCGGCTGATAAACCGGCTTAGTGCGGCGATTCGACCCGCCAAACGCTGAACATCATTGATGCACTTCGGTTTAGCCAGGGAGGTGATAGCTGTAATCTTCTCCGGATTGGCCTCAATTCCTCTATTAGACACCAGGAAACCCAGTAACTTGCCTGCCGGAACACCAAAAACACACTTGGCCGGATTAAGCATCATCTTGTAAACCCGCAAGTTGTCAAAGGTTTCCTTCAAGTCATCCACCAGCGTCTCCTTCTACCTTGACTTTACTACAATATCATCCACATAGGCGTGCACATTGCGGCCGATCTGTTTATGCAGGCAATTCTGTACACACCGTTGATAGGTGGCTTGGGCACTCTTGAGTCCGAAGGGCATAGATACATAGCAGAAGGCTCCAAAGGGAGTAATAAACGTTGTTTTCTCCTGGTCCTTAACCGCCATTTTGATCTGATGATATCTAGAGTATGCATCCAAAAAACTCAAACGCTCACAACCCGCCGTGGCATCAATGATCTGGTCAATGCGAGGGAGGGCAAAAGGATCCGCTGGACAGGCCCTGTTAAGATCTATGTAATCCACACACATACGCCAAGTGCCATTTTTCTTAAGAACCAGCACCAGATTAGCAAGCCACTTTGGATGGAACACCTCAATGATAAAGCCAGCTGCCAAAAGCCTGGCCACTTCCTCTCCATTGGCCTTTCGCCTTTCTTCGTTAAACCGGTGGAGGAATTGTTTCACCGGTTTATACTTAGGATCCACATTAAGAGTGTGCTCAGCGAGTTCCCTCGGTACACCTGGCATGTCGGATGGTTTCCATGCGAAGATGTCCCGATTCTCACGGATGAACTCGATGAGCGCGCTTTCCTATTTGGGATCCAAATTGGCACTGACAGTGAACTGCTTGGATGAATCGCCGGGCACGAAGTCAACAAGCTTGGTCTCAGCTGCCGATTTGAACTTCAGATCTGAATCATGCTCTGTAGTTGGCTTCTTCAATGGAGTCATATCCACCGGATCAACATTGTCCTTATAGTACTTCAACTCCTCCGTGGCACAGACCGACTCTGCATAAGCCGCATCACCTTCCTCACATTCCAAAGCGACCCTACGGCTCCCATAAACCGTTATTGTCCCGTTGTAACCCGGCATCTTGAGCTGCAAGTAGATATAACAAGGCCGCGCCATGAACTTGGCGTAAGCCGGCCGACCAAACAAGGCATGATACGGGCTCCGGATCTTCACCACCTCAAATGTTAGTTTTTCCGACCGGGAGTCGTGCTCGTCCCCAAAAGCCACATCCAGGGCTATCTTACCAACAGGATATGCAGATTTGCCAGGCACCACACCATGGAACACCGTATTAGACGGTCTGAGATCTTTGTCTGTTAAACCCATGCGGCGGAATGTCTCATAGTACAGTATGTTAATACTGCTTCCTCCATCCATGAGTACCTTGGTGAATTTATAACCCCCCACCTGAGGGTCTACCACTAATGCTAACTGGCCCGGATTATCAACCCGGGGCGGGTGATCCTCTCTGCTCCAGACGATAGGCTGCTCCGACCAGCGCAAGTAACGTGGTAAGGCCGGTTCAACAGAATTCACCGCTCGGTTGTGGAGTTTTTAGTCGCGTTTATCCAAGCTAGTTGTGAAAACATGATATTTCCCATTGTTCAACTGTTTTGGCTGGCTCTGATAACCCGACTGCTGCTGCTGCTGCTGCTGGCTGTTTTGATTATTCTGGTGATTGTGACCGCCCTGATTGCGACCTGAACCGGAAGCTCCATCATGATCCGGCCCATGAAAACCGGATCCTGAACCGCCACCTAACCCGTGATCATACCGGAAGGCATTACAGTTTTTAAACTCCCGCATGATATAACAATCCTTCCAAAGATGGTTAGCCGGCGCCTCCTTCGTCCCGTGCTTCGGGCAAGGCTGATTCAGCAAATAATTCAAGCGGCTTGCGTTAGGATTGGGAGCCCCATTACGATTTGCCGCTTTACCTCTGCGCCGCTGCCCCCTGTCCTGTGCGTTAGTGTTGGCCACAAAGTCCATGCTGCCATCCGCCTTGCGCTTGCCTCTGTTTCCATGACCCGCCGGTTTGTACTGCTGCTGTTTGGAGTTGCTATTCTTCCTTCCCTTCCCTGCTTCGTCATCATCAGTCTCGGGATCCTTGGTACTGTCCGAATCAGCATACTTCACTAGAGCAGCCATGAGGGTTCCCATGTCATTACAGAACCGCTTCATGCGTCCCAATTTCAATTTTAAAGGTTCAAACCGGCAGTTGCCTTCCAGGGTTAAGATCGCAGAGTCAGCATTAATCCTGTCAGACGAGTGCAAAATTTCCGAAACGCGGCGCACCCAATGGGTCGTTGATTCTCCTTCCCCCTGGACACAAGCCGCCAGGTCTACTATGGACTTGGGCTGCTTACACGTATCCTTGAAATTCTGGATAAACCAGGCCCGCAACTGGGCCCATGAGCCGACAGAATTGGGCGGTAGGCTCTTCAACCAGGTACGAGTCGTGCCTTCAAGCATCATGGTGAAGTATTTTGCACACGCGGCCTCATCCACGTCTAACATCTCCATGGCCATCTCATAACTCTCTATCCACGCTTCAGGGGATAAATCAGCGGTGTAATTCGGCACCTTGCGTGGACCTTTGAAATCTTTGGGCAGGCGCACATTGCGTAAAGCGGGGATTAAACAAGGCACTCCCAAAGCGGATGCGACTCCTGGTCCGGCGAAGGTGGTAGGGCGAACCTGTGTAAGTTGACCCGCATCATCCTGTGCTGCTAACTCGGCCTCCCTTCGTGCCCGGGCCCGGTCCACCACATCCTGAGCATCGCGAACACCACCTGCCGGGTTATTGCCGCGGGCCGCTTCACGGCCTCGCGCATTGCTCGATATGGCCGGTTCATCCATGCACCTGCTATAGCTCCGGCTTGGACGGGGCGTAGAGTGAATCCGATCACGGCTGTATGAATATGCTTCCTACTGAATCAGCGCGGTCCGGAGAAGCTCCTTAACCCGGTGCGTCTCTATTGCTTGCGGAGAGTCCCCTTCAACTGGGATAGCCTCTAATCGCGCGGCAGCTGCAACAAGGTTGTCCATAGGATTAGAATAATGACCTGGGGGCGTCTGGACCGGCGGAGGAATCACAATGTTCTGCTGAGGAGGTTCCATCAGGCGAGGTTGGACCGTCCCCCTGGTCCTGGTGCCTCAATCCGGTTTGTCTCCAGGTGCTGCGGCGGATTACTGGGTCCAGCTCCTGGAGTGTGAAAGAGATTCCGGGGATCAAACCCTAACGGCAGGCATGATCTGTGCTTCCGCTTTAAGACCTCCTGTGATGCGTTCTGGTCAAGCATGAGCTTATAAGCCTGGGCATCTAAAGCGGCCCGCTCTGCGGCCATCCTGTCTTTTTCTGCTGCCAGATCCGCTTTGGCTTGCACGATCTGCTCTCTCACCTTTGCAATTTCTGCATTATGGGCCTCCTGATCCGCCGGATTGTCCTCTGCCATAAGCGCGGCTAGTGCATCAAATAGATCAGATAGAACTTGAACCGGCGGGCGCACAAGGCCTCCTGCCCTTGCTACTGCCGCCGCTGCTGATCCGGAGAGCATCGCTGCGGCGGTCGAAGAGTGATTCGCCGTCTGTGTGCCGGCCATGAATATTCCAACCCGGTTGACCTGGCCCGGGGGGTCCGGAATACTGTCGCCATCGGAACAGCCCCTAACCTGGTCGTCTTGTAACTGGTATAGTGATTCGGTCTCTCCGGTCGAGGACTCGTCGCCGGAATAGACGACGGTCTCGCTACCGTGTTCTGACTCGTCCTCACGCTCTCCTTCGTGGATGACTCCAACGAAGGCACGCTTCACGGCCGGTTTAGCCTGGGTAGATCTTGCACGCTGAGCCGTCTCGACGAGGCCGATGCAGATGTCCGGCTCAGGCCCCGGCTCACCGATCTTGCCGATGAAAACGTGTATGCCACCAAAGGGGACCCGGTACCCGTACTCAATCGAATCGGCCTCGGGACCCCATCCTGCGTCGTCGATGTAGATCTTGCCACGACGACTCTTGGTCATCTGGCCCACAGCATAGCCTTCGAGTCCTTTGAGCTTGCCCTCCAAGATCGTTAAACCATCGTGCGATAGCCCCACGGTGGGCGCCAACTGTCGTGGATTTGTCACGGCAGATGTCCTAGCGAAAGGACTTAGTCGTGGAGCCATCGCCACGGGTTTACTTGAAGGGGTTAAAGCGGACACAAAGACACGAGGGTTTTATACTAGTTCGGCCCCTTCGATGAAGGTAAAAGCCTACGTCTAGTTGCGATGGAATTGATGTGGTCTCGATGGCTAGGGAGCAAACAAGCTTCGCCTAGACTCGAGTTGTCTTCTTTGAACCGCCGCCGGGTCGTCCCCTTATATACACGGGTGACACCCGTCGGTCCATAGAGTCCCAACCGGTCCGTACTCGTATCCCGGTTGGTATCTCTCTGTTCCTAACTTACAATACAAGTTACACATCAAGTCAGTTTACGGCTACAGGTTCTAAACCGGCTACAGGCCTTGGGCCTTCATCTGTTTATACCACTAATGGAGTTATCCCAGCCCAATCAGGCCGGTTCACGCCTAGTGGTCATATCCCCAACATTCGTGATGAACTATAATATGCAAGGGATGAACAAGACTATTCCCGAGCTCTTCGCAATGCTGAAAGTTGCGGAGGTAGAAATCAAAAAGGAGCATCAAGTGTTGATGGTCAACAAGACCACTAGTTTCAAGAAAAAGGGCAAAGGGAAGAAGAAGGGGAACTTCAAGAAGAACGGCAAGCAAGTTGCTGCTCAAGAGAAGAAACCCAAGTCTGGACCTAAGCCTGAAACTGAGTGCTTCTACTGCAAGCAGACTGGCCACTGGAAGCGGAATTGCCCCAAGTATTTGGCGGATAAGAAGGATGGCAAGGTGAACAAAGGTATATGTGATATACATGTTATTGATGTGTACCTTACTAATGCTCGCAGTAGCACCTGGGTATTTGATACTGGTTCTGTTGCTAATATTTGCAACTCGAAATAGGGACTACGGATTAAGCGAAGATTGGCTAAGGACGAGGTGACGATGCGCGTGGGAAACGGTTCCAAAGTCGATGTGATCGCGGTCGGCACGCTTCCTCTACATCTACCTTCGGGATTAGTATTAGACCTAAATAATTGTTATTTGGTGCCAGCGTTGAGCATGAACATTATATCTGGATCTTGTTTAATGCGAGACGGTTATTCATTTAAATCAGAGGATAATGGTTGTTCTATTTATATGAGTAACATCTTTTATGGTCATGCACCATTGAAGAGTGGTCTATTCTTGTTGAATCTCGATAGTAGTGATACAGATATTCATAATGTAGAAGCCAAAAGATGCAGAGTTGATAATGATAGTGCAACTTATTTGTGGCACTGCCGTTTGGGTCATATCGGTGTAAAGCGCATGAAGAAACTCCATACTGATGGACTTTTGGAACCACTTGATTATGAATCACTTGGTACTTGCGAACCGTGCCTCATGGGCAAGATGACTAAAACACCGTTCTCCGGTACTATGGAGAGAGCAACAGATTTATTGGAAATCATACATACAGATGTATGTGGTCTGATGAATGTTGAGGCTCGTGGCGGATATCGTTATTTTCTCACCTTCACAGATGACTTAAACAGATATGGGTATATCTACTTAATGAAACATAAGTCTGAAACATTTGAAAAGTTCAAAGAATTTCATAGTGAAGTTGAAAATCATCGTAACAAGAAAATAAAGTTTATACAATATGATCGTGGAGGAGAATATTTGAGTTACGAGTTTGGTGTACATTTGAAAAATTGTGGAATAGTTTCGCAACTCACGCCACCCGGAACACCACAGCGTAATGGTGTGTCCGAACGTCATAATCGTACTTTACTAGATATGGTGCGATCTATGATGTCTCTTACTGATTTACCGCTATCATTTTGGGGATACGCTCTAGAGACGGCCGCATTCACGTTAAATAGGGCACCATCAAAATCCGTTGAGACGACGCCTTATGAACTGTGGTTTGGCAAGAAACCAAAGTTGTCGTTTCTGAAAGTTTGGGGCTGCGATGCTTATGTGAAAAAGCTTCAACCTGATAAGCTCGAACTCAAATCAGAGAAATGTGTCTTCATAGGATATCCAAAGGAAACTATTGGATACACCTTCTATCACAGATCCGAAGGCAAGACTTTTGTTGCTAAATTCGGAAACTTTCTGGAGAAGGAGTTTCTCTTGAAAGAAGTGAGTGGGAGGAAAGTAGAACTTGACGAGGTAACTGTACCTGCTCCCTTATTGGAAAGTAGTACATCACAGAAAACTGTTTCTGCGACACCTACACCAATAAGTGAGGAAGTTAATGATAATGATCATGAAACTTCAGGACAAGATACTACTGAACCTCGTAGATCAACCAGAATGAGATCCGCGCCAGAGTGGTACGGTAATCCAGTTATGGAAGTCATGCTACTAGATCATGATGAACCTACGAACTATGAAGAAGCGATGGTGAGCCCAGATTCCGCAAAATGGCTTGAAGCCATGAAATCTGAGATGGGATCCATGTATGAGAACAAAGTATGGACTTTGGTTGACTTGCCCGATGATCGGCAAGCAATTGAGAATAAATGGATCTTCAAGAAGAAGACTGACGCTGACGGTAATATTACTGTCTACAAAGCTCGACTTGTCACAAAAGGTTTTCGACAAGTTCAAGGGGTTGACTACGATGAGACCTTCTCACCTGTAGCGATGCTTAAGTCTGTCCGAATCATGTTAGCAATTGCCGCATTTTATGATTATGAAATTCGGCAGATGGATGTAAAACTGCATTCCTGAATGGATTTTTGGAAGAAGAGTTGTATATGATGCAACCAGAAGGTTTTGTCGATCCAAAGGGAGCTAACAAAGTGTGCAAGCTCCAGCGATCCATTTATGGACTGGTGCAAGCCTCTCGGAGTTGGAATAAACGTTTTGATAGTGTGATCAAAGCATTTGGTTTTATACAGACTTTCGGAGAAACCTGTATTTACAAGAAAGTGAGTGGGAGCTCTGTAGCATTTCTGATATTATATGTGGATGACATATTACTGATTGGAAATGATATAGAATTTCTGGATAGCATAAAGGGATACTTGAATAAGAGTTTTTCAATGAAAGACCTCGGTGAATCTGCTTACATATTAGGCATAAAGATCTATAGAGATAGATCAAGACGCCTAATTGGACTTTCACAAAGCACATACCTTGACAAGATTTTGAAAAAGTTCAAAATGGATCAAGCAAAGAAAGGGTTATTGCCTGTGTTACAAGGTGTGAAGTTGAGTCAGACTCAATGCCCGACCACTACAGAAGATAGAGAGAAAATGAAAGATGTTCCCTATGCTTCAGCCATAGGCTCTATCATGTATGCAATGCTGCGTACCAGACCTGATGTGTGCCTTGCTATAAGCTTAGCAGGGAGGTACCAAAGTAATCCAGGAGTGGATCATTGGACAACGGTCAAGAACATCCTGAAATACCTGAAAAGGACTAAGGATATGTTTCTCGTATATGGAGGTGACAAAGAGCTCATCGTAAAAGGTTACGTTGATGCAAGCTTTGACACTGATCCGGACGATTCTAAATCGCAGACCGGATACGTGTTTACATTAAACGGTGGAACTGTCAGTTGGTGCAGTTCTAAACAAAGCGTCGTAGCGGGATCTACATGTGAAGCAGAGTACATAGCTGCTTCGGAAGCAGCAAATGAAGGAGTCTGGATGAAGGAGTTCATATCCGATCTAGGTGTCATACCTAGTGCATCGGGTCCAATGAAAATCTTTTGTGACAATACTGGTGCAATTGCCTTGGCAAAGGAATCCAGATTTCACAAGAGAACCAAGCACATCAAGAGACGCTTCAATTCCATCCGGGATCTAGTCCAGGTGGGAGACATAGAGATTTGCAAGATACATACGGATCTGAATGTTGCAGACCCATTGACTAAGCCTCTTCCACGAGCAAAACATGATCAGCACCAAGACTCCATGGGTGTTAGAATCATTACTATGTAATCTAGATTATTGACTCTAGTGCAAGTGGGAGACTGAAGGAAATATGCCCTAGAGGAAATAATAAAGTTATTATTTATTTCCTTATATCATGATAAATGTTTATTGTTCATGCTAGAATTGTATTAACCGGAAACATAATACATGTGTGAATACATAGACAAACTTAGTGTCACTAGTATGCCTCTACTTGACTAGCTCATTAATCAAAGATGGTTATGTTTCCTAACCATGAACAAAGAGTTGTTATTTGATTAACGGGATCACATCATTAGGTGAATGATCTGATTGACATGACCCATTCCATTAGCTTAGCACCCGATCGTTTAGTATGTTGCTATTGCTTTCTTCATGACTTATACATGTTCCTATGACTATGAGATTATGCAACTCCCGTTTGCCGGAGGAACACTTTGTGTGCTACCAAACGTCACAACGTAACTGGGTGATTATAAAGGAGCTCTACAGGTGTCTCCAAAGGTAGATGTTGGGTTGGCGTATTTCAAGAATAGGATTTGTCACTCCGATTGTCGAAGAGGTATCTCTGGGCCCTCTCGGTAATGCACATCACATAAGCCTTGCAAGCATTGCAACTAATGAGTTAGTTGCGAGATGATGTATTACGGAACGAGTAAAGAGACTTGCCGGTAACGAGATTGAACTAGGTATTGGATACCGACGATCGAATCTCGGGCAAGTAACATACCGATGACAAAGGGAACAACGTATGTTGTTATGCGGTCTGACCGATAAAGATCTTCATAGAATATGTAGGAGCCAATATGGGCATCCAGGTCCCGCTGTTGGTTATTGACCGGAGATTTGTCTCAGTCATGTCTGCATTGTTCTCGAACCGTAGGGTCCGCACGCTTAACGTTACGATGACAGTTATTATGAGTTTATGCATTTTGATGTACCGAAGTTAGCTCGGAGTCCCGGATGTGATCATGGACATGGCGAGGAGTCTCGAAATGGTCGAGACATAAAGATTGATATATTGGACGGCTATATTCGGACACCGGAAGTGTTCCGGGTGATTTCGGATAAAACCGGAGTGCCGGAGGGGTTACCGGAACCCCCCGGGGAAGTAATGGGCCTTATTGGGCCTGAGGGGAGAGAGAGGGCAGCAGCCCAAGAGGTGGCGCGCCCCCCCTCATGGGGAGTCCGAATTGGACTAGGAGGGGGGGCGGCCCCCCTTTCCCTCTCCCTCTCCCTCTCTTTCCTTCCCCCTTAAGTTTCCTAATTGGACTAGGAAAGGGGAGTCCTACTCCCACTAGGAGGAAGACTCCCCCTCCCCTTGGCACGCCCCATAGGGCCGGCCGGCCTCCCCCTTGCTCCTTTATATACGGGGGCAGGGGGGCACCCTAGGACATACAAGTTGATCCACGTGATCGTTCCTTAGCCGTGTGCGGTGCCCCCTGCCACCATATTCCACCTCGATCATATCGTTGCAGTGCTTAGGCGAAGCCCTGCGTCGGTAGAACATCATCATCATCACCATGCCGTTGTGCTGACGGAACTCATCCCCGAAGCTTTGCTGGATCGGAGCCCGGGGATCGTCATCGAGCTGTACGTGTGCTAAGAACTCGGAGGTGCCGGAGTAACGGTGCTTGGATCGGTCGGATCGGGAAGACGTACGACTACTTCCTCTACGTTGCGTCAACGCTTCCGTTGCGGTCTATGAAGGTATGTAGATAACACTCTCCCCTCTCGTTGCTATGCATCACCATGATCTTGCGTGTGCGTAGGAAAATTTTGAAATTACTACGTTCCCCAACATTAACCAGATAGAAAAGAAGAGGGTGACTCAGAATCAGAGGGGCACAAGGATAAGGAGTAAAATGAATCTTACGTTCCCTTCCACAATCAATTCCCTTATATAACTAAAGCAGTTCTAGACTCAACATCGACCGGTTTGGCTTGGTAATCCTACAGGCAATCAGGCTCTGATACCAAAGCTATCGGGACCTCGATCCTATGTCACACCAATCTAGCATAAGACGCATCATATCACTTTGTGGCCTCACGCACGGTAACCCACGGATGCCGCCTTTACCTTGGCCGGGACTGTTTTCACCTTTTGGCTCACGTATATGATTATGATGCTAGCATCCATATGACAGAGAACCCGGGTTGACATGACTAGTCATAAACCAAGGTGGCACAAACTTACAGGGACAGGCATACGTGACCCAGCAATGCACGTGTCGGCCAGCACCGAGTGTAACGAGTCGTAGCAAGGCTACAAAGGACTCCAGTAAACACCGTGTGACATTGCCCCATAGGGACAGACACAGGAGCAAAGAAGGACACATGTCGTTCAATCCATGTGTTCCGGATGGAAGCACTAGGAGGCATTTCCCCATAAGGAAGGCTACCAAGAATAAACAACTAGGTGTCGAATCCCACACATACCAAAGCATTTCAATAACATACACACAATATGCTCGATATGTGTAGACACAACATGACATCACAACATAACATAACTCTACGACTCAAAGTATTTCTTTAAGAAGCTCCGAGGAGCCATACATAGCATGATATTACAAACATGGGTCTCATGACCCTGCATGCAAAGTCATACAAGCAACGAGCAGAAGTATAAACATGTCTGAGTATAGACAGCTGAAAAGAAAGAAGGCTAGAAAGCATGTCTATCTACAAGACCCTCCATAGGAACCAGGCCTTTGTCTGGGACTCCCATGCTAATCGGTCAATGTCAAACTCATCGTAGAAACCACTAATGAGACTAATGTCTCCTCTGCAAAACATAGATTAAGCAAACGTGAGTACAAATGTACCCAACAAGACTTACATCAGAACTAACTACTTATGCATCAGTATCATCAAAGGGGGTGGTGGAGTATAACTGTAGCAAGCCAGCTTTGACTCAATGGCTATCCTAGACTACGACTACCAGTACTTTCTTTGAGGTGGGAAAGCACACATGAGTCCACATAGTCACCATATTAATACAGTACAATGGATCCACTCCCGTCTCCCTACGAGAAGGTCATCCATAGCACTCACGCTTATCTTGTGCATTTTAGAGTATCCATTTCAACTTGTCTATGAACAGTGTAAGCTTTGCAAGTAGTCCATATCCAAGGACGCAACTATCTAAATAGTTCATTACCCTGTAGGGGTGTACTTCTTCACACACGCTCTCGCCACTTTCCATCATGTACACGTCATGTATCTCGGCAACTTTCAAGCGGAGGCCTGGCGAGGGTGTCGACCACGACCTGACTAACCATACAAGACTCTAGTCCAGGTTTATCGCCTATTTGATACTGACCCGCAAGGAAGTCCGGCCGAGGTTTCCACTACGGCCTCAAACGATGTGTGCAGGGTTCCTAAACTGACTACGGTGGTTAGGAACTATTAAACGGCCATGTCAACACGACCGGCGGTTAAACGCCAGTGACCAAACCCTCGGTGGAGGCATTGGGTTTCATCTACAGGGGACGATTTTGTGCGCGGAAGGGCTCTATGGAGAGCTGGGAGTGTGTCATGTCCAATGGTGCAAGCGGTGGCACGCGAGGGGGGAGAGTTGGCGACGGCGTTGAGCCAGGCGGCTGCCGGAGCTCGGGCATGATGGTGGCGAGGCTACGGTGAACCATTTACACCACTGGAGGATGATACGGACTCGTGCAATTGCAACTACCACGGATGCATGCTCATGCACAAGCTTGGCTAGCTCTGTCCATGGCGGCGACATGGCTGGCGGAGGCAAGCTCATGTGTGTGGCGGCGGCAAGCTCAGTGTGTGGCGGCAGCACGACTAGAGGAGGGTCCCGAGAGGGGAAACAAGGAGGAAATGATGGCAGGCTCACAGCGGGGTCGTTCGGCATCTCAGCGGGCTTGGGGTCATCCTGTAGGCGGTGAAGCGACAACAGCGCTCTCGGGTGCCCGAGGTTGAAGATGAAGGCGATGGTGATGGTGCGGGGTTCCCAAGGTAGCGTATGTTGGCGAGGAGAAGCACTGAGAGGAGGCAGATCTGGTGGACACTCTGGTGGAGTGAAATGACGGCGGTGGCTGCGACTGCAACGAGCGGCGGTGACAACCATGCTCGGGTGTGCGTGAGTGAGAGAGCCAAGGGAGGATTAGGACGGGGCGGGGTGAGAGGGTGACTAGGGGTGTCATGGCGAAGTCTAGAGGGTCGGGGAGGCAGGCAGGCAAGCTGGAGGTGGCCGGCACGTGCCGGCGCGTGGCGACCACGCGTGTTTCGTCCTCCTGGCAAGGGGAGGAAGACGACCCTGCCCCTGGTGGGCTGGGCCAGGTAAGTACTCTCTCCCCTCTCTATCTTTTCTTATTTCTTTTTGTTTTTCAATTTTGTTCCTTGTTTTGGATTTAGTATAAATACGAGATAATTTCTAAAAATCCTGAAATAAATTGTGGGCACATTTTGAATTATTTCGAACAGCCCTCAACTATTTCCAGAATTATTAGAGCATCTAAAATATTTATAGCATTTAAATGCTTCAACTCAAATACATTATGATTTAATCTATAAATCCAAAAATGTCCCAAAAATGGGTGCATGGTTTTTGGCAGAGGGTTTCACCTTTAACAAAAATCATGGAATTTTCTGAAAGGCATTTTGGGTTCATCAAAAAGATTTCATTTGAACCTATTTGAATTTCATTTGGTGCTAGGATTTATCAGTCCCCATTTCAAATTAATTTGAATTTAAACATGATGCATGGATGATTATGCAATGACAAGCAAAGACTAATCTAGGGCTGTGATAGATTTTCTTTGCCAAAAAAAGCTCACATGATAACCTACATTTCGCATATCTTGCCTCTACTAATTTTGTCAAAATTCGGTGGCATGAATCCACTCCAACCATGAAAAAAACACATACAATCAGATAAAGATGTGAAAAGAAGAAGACTATGCTACCTTGCCGCTGGATGAGAAAATCTCACCGGAGAAAGAGAGCGAAGAGGAGGGGAGGTGGGGCGCAGGAGTTACCTTTAATCATTTAGGATGTGTTTGGTTTGAGGGCTATCCTCCCAAGGACAGGGATAGTCCTCTTTTCGGTGGCTGCCAGTGGGTGCAGCGGCGTCCCGCATAGGCCTGCCAAAGTGCTTAATTAGTACAACTTTGGCTAACAGCAACACAGCCTAATTAGAACTAGCTTTTTCTAATTTGTATACGGAGCGGGACGGGTTCGGGCGCCGTCTTGCATCTAAGGCGAGAAAAGATAATGTCAGCCAGGTGCACCGAATATTCCTCAAAAATAGGAATGCGGTGACCCGTGAAAAATGAGCGGCATCCACCCACGCGCGTGAAACGTATTTTTGGCTATATTGGCTCCCACTAGAAGAATACTGAGTAGAGTGTTTGTTGTGTTGATTCAGTTACAGTTCAGGTACATATACACAGATAGTCCCCTACATGCAGGGCACGATCAGCTAGAGATGCGAAGGACTAGGAACACACCCTGAAGACTAGGACTGCTAAGTTGCAGACTGCTGTTACAATGTACAAAGACGTGACAGTACAATTCAACACCCCCCCCCCCCCCGCGCAGTTGGAACGGCGGCTGGCAGAACATTCAAACTAGACCTAAACTCACTGAATACAATGGTTGGCAGCCCCTTGGTGAAAATGTCGGTGAACTGAGACGTCGTGGGAACATGCAACACCTTGGCCTCACCCAGAGCGACCCGATCACGAACGAAGTGGAGGTCGATCTCCACATGCTTCGTCCTCTAATGTTGAACTGGATTTGTAGAAAGATACATGGTACTCACATTGTCACAATAAACAATGGTGGCACGGCGAGGAGGTCGATGAAGCTCGGTGAGAAGTTGGCGTAGCTAGCAAGACTTGGCGATGCAGTTGGTGACGGTGCGATACTCGGCCTCCGCACTCGACCTCGAGACGGTGTGTTGACGCTTAGACGACCATGGGACCAGGTACGCGCCCAAGAACACACAAAAGTCGGACGTAGAGCACCGTGTATCCTGGCATCCTGCCCAATCAGGATCACTGTACTTGACCAAATCATGGGAAGAGGAGCGATCGATCTGCAGCCCATGATGAGTGGTGCCACGAAGATAGCGGAGGACCTGTTTCACAAGCTGGAAGTGGTTATCCATGGGGGCGTGCATGAAGAGGCAGATTTGCTGGACGACATATTGGATATCGGGGCGGGTGAGACAGAGGTATTGCAAGGCATCGGCTATTGATCGGTAATGAGAGGGGTCAGAGTAGGGGGAGCCGCCAGCACTCGAGGGTTTGGAGCGAGCGTCGGCTGGGGTGGAGATCGGATTGCATTGAAGCATATGGGCCCGGTCCAAGATCTCTAGGGCATATTGCTCTTGAGAAAGAAAAGGCCCATGTGCGTTTCTATGAACATTAATACCAAGGAAGTGGTGATGTCCCCAAGGTCACTCATCGAAAACTCACGTGAGAGGGAGGACACGAGAGACTGCAAGAGTGAGGTGGTGCTGGCAGTTAGTATGATGTCGTCAACATAGACAAGAAGGTAGGCCGTGGTGTCCCCATGGTGAAGAGTAAAGAGGCAGGTGTCACACTTGGATGAGACAAAGCCAAGAGTATGGAGGAAATTTGTGAAACGAAGGAACCATGTACGCGGGGCTTGCTTGAGACCGTAGAGGGATTTACGGAGACGACATACATGCTTGGGGTGAGAAGGATCGACAAAGCCAGAAGGTTGCTAGCAGTATACCGTTTCGGCGAGATCACCATGGAGAAAAGCATTTTTGACATCAAGTTGTTGAATGGGCCAATTGTTTGCCGTGGAGATGCTGAGGACGACACGGATGGTGGCTGTCTTGACGACGGGACTGAAGGTCTCATCATAGTCGACGCCATGTTGTTGAGTGAACCCACAAACCACCCAGCGAGCTTTGTACCGAGCAAGAGAGCCGTCCGGATGAAGTTTATGGCGGAAAATCCACTTCCTGGTCACCACGTTGACACCTGCAGGACAAGGCACCAAAGACCAAGTATCATTCCGCATTAAGGCAGTAAATTCATCATACATTGCAGCTCGCCAATGGGGATCCTTGAGGGCGGCGCGATAGGAGGAAGGAAGTGGGGAGACATCTGCGGAAACGGCCAAGGTATAGTGTTGTTTAGGCATGAGAAAACCTGGTTTTAGAGCGTGTTAGCATTTTATGTGGATTGTTGGGTGGGTGCACCGGTACAGCTTTGGGCGGTAGAGGCGGAAAAGGCTAGTCCATCATGGTGGGTGGCGTAGCATGATTGGGGGAGTGGCGCGTGGGGTGGAACACGAGGCTGATCCGGGCAGGAGTGGCGTGGTCAGGCTGGACTGATCCCGAGGAGGAGCCGGGCAGATTGGCATGGTGGGTGGGGTGTGAGCCCGAGAATGGTGCGATGCAGGCGTGGGAGGAGTGACTAGCGCGGGATCATAGGGCGTGGGACCTGGGCAGTGTGGGGAGGTAGGTGGGTTTGGGCGAAAGCCAGGTGGGTCGGCTGGTGGAGCGGGATTGGCGTGCGACGAATCTGGCACAGAGGCAGCGGGTACGAGGTAGGTGTGGGGGATCCCAGGAAGGGTGGATCAGGTGGCAGGCTGGGATCTGGTGTGACTGCCCGATCCATAGCGTGCATGTACGGGAAGGAGGACTCATCAAAAACAATGTGGCGAGAGATGATTACTTTTCAAGTGGATAAATCGAAGCACCTGTACCCCTTGTGTTCTCTAGGATAACCAAGGAAAATACAACGTGTGGAACGGGGGGAGAGCTTGTGTGACATGGTGGCGGAGAGGTTGGGATAGCAAAGGCACCCAAAGGTGCGGAGATGATCATACGTGGGATGTGTCCTGTAAAGAAGGAAATGCGGGGTAAAATGGTGGATGGCATGGGAGGGTCGTATGTTGAGGAGTGTAGTAGCAGTGTGGAGGGCTTCGACCCAAAAAGGGGGTGGAAGTTGCGCTTGGAGTAGGAGTGTACGAACAATTACGCTAGTGGTACGAAGGAGGCGCTCTGCTTTGCCATTTTGCGGAGAAGTGTGAGGATAGGAGAGACGAAATGACACACCGTGCAAGGAGAAGAAATCGCGGAGGGAGGAGGCGAGGAACTCGCCTCCATTGTCACACTGCAAACAACGGATCATCACACCGAATTGCGTTAGTATGAAAGAAAAGAAGCGTCGGAGAGTTAGACTTGTGTCTGATTTAGCACGCAAAGGAAACGTCCAAGAGTAGTGAGAGTAATCATCCAATATAATAAGGTAATAGGTATAGCCAGAAAAACTAACAATTGGTGAAGTCCATAAATCGCAATGTACAAGTTGGAATGGAGCAGTGGTGCAGGAGGAGGAGGTACGGAATGGAAGGCGCGTGTGTTTTCCAAATTGGCAGGCAGTACAAAGTGCGGAATCATGGGCATCATTCTTATTACATGCATCTAAGAAATCAAGAGAGAAACGAGCTAATGCGGAGGGACTAGGGTGCCCTAGCCGGCGGTGCCACAGGTCGGACGTCTGGACAGTGAGAGCCGTCGTGAAGGAGCCACCATTATTGTTGGAAAAGGGGTAGAGGTCGCCGCCACTATTGCACCTCATGAGAAGGGCCCGGGTTGCCAGATCCTTCATAGAAAAACCGGCGAGGTCAAACTCTACAAATACAAGATTATCACGAGTAAATTGGCATACAGATATAAGATTTTGGACAACATTAGAAGACATCAGTATTTTGGTGAGATGAAAGGGGCGAGGGGGAAGAAGAGCTGTACCAGTAGCAATAACAGGAAGACAGGCCCCATTGCCAATTATAATGTGATGAGAGTTAGGCAGTAATGGGGAACGAGACATGGAAAGGTTACCTGAGTCCCCGGTCACGTGAGAAGCAGCTCCAGAGTCCATCATCCACTCGGGAGCAGGTGGCAAGGCTGCGCCATAGCTCGGCGTGGCGTGCAGCATGGCGTTGGTGTCCCAGGCGTACGGCGCCAGGAGGATACGGCGCAGGAGGTGCAGCGGCAGCCCAGAGAACATGGCTGAATACGCCTGCGGGAGCACACCCGGGCGCGGCCCAAGAACCCCAGCCGAGTTCGGGGGGATCCATGGTCACTATAAGAAATATATCAACTTGTGACCTTGACTAGTGGTCACTGAAAGGTCATTGTTTTTCATTTGGGACCTTTTTTGACCAAAAACAAAAGGTCAAAAGCTGGCGGTCGTAAATTGAAATTAACGACCTTCTCTGTGAGAATGTCGTGGACGTTTACGACCAAAATATGCCTACAGTTTCGTTTTGGTCACTAGCAACCTCCCCAGGCCACGTAGGCATCCAACGTGGCAATCTGATATGGCACAAGAATTAGCCCGGTCCGATTCGCCGTTTTACATGAGCCGAGCCCAACAATTCGGCCTTTCTATATATTTTTTTTCTATTAATTTTAGTCAGCCACATGGACCAAGCCCAACATTTCGGCCTTTTTATCTTTTTTTCCAAATTATGTTTAACCAAATGAGTCCAGCCCAATATTTTTCAGGCTTTTTCTTTCTTGTCCAATCCACATTCATTTATTTTTGTTTCATTTTTTACCCAAAATATTTGTCCAATATAATTTGATCCTTGGCCTCTTTAAGGTCCAACTCCAGCCCATTTAACGAACATTTTCAAACCAGTTTGAATAACAATATGAATCACCACCAATTAGCTAAATATTACAGAAATATCTCAAAACTCACATTCTACAAATTTCCATCACATCCGTATTTTATACAGATCCAAGCAACCTACAACATTACGTATTCAAGCATTCAGTTGCTGGAATACTCTATAACAGGAATGAATAAATAGAACTATCTAGTGCTTCACAACAAGAAAACATGTAGTCTGCTTCTTCAAGTACTGCTTCTTCCTTAGCAATGACAGGCTGATGCAAAACATCTGGGCATTCAAAAGAGAACAAAAAGTATGTCACTGATATAAGAAATATTACACGAGTACTTTTAAAATAAAAACTAAAGGCACATGAGATGGAAACAAGTAATTTGAGATGGAAAGTTAGCCAACAGGATTTATATAAAAGATCTTTTTGCAGTACAATTATCTTATGTACATATGAATGACACCCAAGTAATTTGAGATGGAAACAAGTACATCTAGCAATCTAACATGTATAGTGGCACCAGCAAAAGAGCAAGACACGGAAGAATTTTAGCTTTACATAATGTTTACAAGAACAGGACCCTGATACAGGATTTAGCTTGTCCTCAACACTGTTAACAAGGTACTTTTAAAGTAGCTATGTGCATCAGCCTCACCAAGTCTTATCATGAATTGGTTGCTTTTAAAAACTATACTATATTTCTGGACAGCAAACTAAATAGACGGCTGCTCTCAAACCGTACATCCAAACAAAGCAAATAAGTACTCTACGGAAACCTTAGAACATGCTTTACAACTCATATGTAGAGGCCAACTTGAAATTATGAGCATAACGAACTCGTTTTTCAGTTAGAAGCTCGCTGCCCAAAACTGTCAGGTAGTGCAGTTTTTTAACTGAACCAAATTCAGTTTACACAGAGGTAAGTAAGGAACTACTCAAAAACAGAGGTGCTAACTATGTTTACACAGAAAAACGAGTATGGTGTCTATTTGCCAAACTTGCAGCAGCTAAGAATTCATTCCCCATAGAGAAAATGAACTGACTGAGACTATGATATGATTGTCAGCGGCCTACGTTTACGGTATCCTATTAACACAGCATAAAGAAAAGAGAGCATGTCCCGTCGTCATTAGATTGAATTTCTACTAGTACACAGTGCTAGAATCAGTATAACCTATGGAGTGACAAGCACTATAACCATACAAATAAAGTACTTTATCCCATACCTATATGCATAACACCGACGGAATAACAGCAGTATAAACAGTAGTATAGAAACTTAAACACTAGCATCACCTACTTATTAGTGACCAAGGAATTAATCCACAGTTGGTAGAGCAAAACAAAATCACAAGCACTACTAGCAGTAGCACGTGTAGCAGTAGATCACAGTCACTACATCCAGCATCACCAATCTTATTATATGCAAACAATCTTATTTTATTTGTTTATATTACTAAAACAAAGGTGTATGAGGTCAGATCAAGAACACTATTATTAAAACAGACGTCTTCCTTTATGTGAAGAAGTCTGCTCACTTCATTAATTAGTAGTAATCATTCCATGCTTATCAACCGTGTGCGTGTGCTTGATCATGGTCTGGAGATTACACGCATAGAGGAATAGAATCCTAAACACAATAGCATCAAACAGCGGTGGGTGCTCAACCCATTTACCATACACAAGCAACACTTAAACAATAGCATGTGCATATATAACTTGTGTCACATTAGGGGGTTCAGAATGTACTCAGTATATTCTAATAAATATAACATGACCGAATTTCTTCTGGTCAACATCACCTCCGAGCAACTTGATGTAACCACCACCGCAGACAAGCTTTTGCTCATGCTTCACCGTGAACTGCAGCACGAGTGTCTTCTCCTTGTTGCTGAACTCAGGGTACTCCGCCGAGATGGCATAGAACCTGTAGTCCTCTGAGGTTTGGATACCTACATCAAGATTCAAGAATCAAGGTTTCATTAGTAAATCATAAGAAAGAAAATCTCAAGTTAAGTTTTCCTGAATCAACTAAACTTCAATGTGTAGGTACTACCAAGTACCAACAACTTAAATGGCTAAGTTCCAGGCTTTGGTTCTACATGTCTACAGTTCTATATTTACCAACCCAATATGCCCAGTTTCCCACAGACCGATTCACAGTTTTTATAGCTTACAGGTTAAGCCTATGGAATCAAAGGAAATACACATTCTGGAATGCTAGGTACATGTTGGGTCAGCACTACAATGTTTCACACTTATTTTGCACACAAAAACATAGGACGTTTGTTGTACTCGATTAGGAAATAGTCACAATGGAGGGGTGAATAATTTCAACCTGCAGAAATAGTACTAACTATACTAGTCAGGGGCGAATTTGACAAGAGAAAGCATAGTAGTATCAAACTGAAACACCACACCACAAGAAGATGCATTACAACCAATTACTCCCATCCGTGGAACAAATTGCAAAAATAATTGACTCTGTTTGTGGCTATTTAACTAAGAAGTTGTTTGAACATGCTTGTTACAAGTAATCCAAAATTCAAGATTTTGTTATTGAATAAAGGGTAGACAGTTTACATAAATTTCAGCCAACCTATCCTCTACAACAGCAAAAGTAGGAGTTGTACTCCAAATCAAAGTGAAGCACATCAGGAGCTGCAAGACAGAGAAAGATAGTAGAAGAGGGGAGAGAGAACCTCCACGGCGTCGGCTGCAAGCAGTGCAGGGTTGCCTGAGCAGAACCTCCATGACATGGCCTTGGTTGGTGCTTCCCCACCCGCTCCTCTACTGCTACAAAAGAAGATAATTCAAGACAGGAGATTAGAGAGGGAAGTGAGAGATAGGAGGAAGGAGGGGGGAGGGGGATGAACTCACCGAACATGGCGGATCCAGCCGAGTAGAGGACGCAGCGGAACGAGGCAAGCTCGGCTCGGTGCTGCGCGGTGGCGGGAGACGCCGGGGCTCGACAGAATCAGGCGGCATACATGGAGCAGTCGCGAAGAACGAGGAGGTCGTGTGCACGCGAGAGTGGATGGTGGTCGGCGGCGTGGTACGAGGTGGTGGACGGGGGCGGCGAGAGTGGATGGCGGCAGCAGGTGGGTGGGGATGCGGACGCGGATCTAGGTAGTGGAGGGCAGGAGCCACTTGAGGGCGGGGAGGTGTGGGGAGTCGATGCAGGGGGGCGGCCATGGTGCGAGGGGCGGCGGCGACAGCGTCTATGTTTTTCGCGAGCTGTGTGGGCGTTGGAGGGAGGCAGCAAAGGAGGTGGAGGAGGAGCGGTGGTGGAAGGGGGAGACACCGCCCGGGGAGGTGAAGACCGTGCTGCTCCCGCTGCGCTGCCGCCCGTAGACTGGGCTCCCCGCCCGCAGACGGTTCATGGCGGGCTCGCCGGAGCAGGGAGCGATATGGGTAGAGGACGGCGGCGGATTGGATTGGGCTACGTGGGGGTAGGGATAGGGGCGGCGGCGGATTGAGATCTGAGGGAGGAAGAGGGTTAGGGTTGGAGAGAGGGTTAGGGTGAGAGGATGAGGCCGTGAGGGTGCCGTCCGATCCGGAAATATCCGACGGTGTATGATGCGTGATCCGCGTGAGAAGCCTATGCACCAATCAAAACGCAGTAAAAGCTTTGATAATCTTATGACCATCTCAATTGGTCAAAAATACATTTTTCATTTCAGTTTTGTTGTAAAGAACCTACCAACTCTTTGTTGCAAAATTGATCCTACCAACTCAAAGTACTCCCTCCGTTCCAAAATATAGCGCGTCCTCGGTTTCCGTGCTTCAACTTTGACCATTAATTTAATCAACGAGACCGACTGCGGCGGGCGAAAAAATTATACCAATGAATTCGTATTCAAAAAAAGTTTTTAATTATATAATTTTTGATCCCGCCGCAGTCGGTCTCGTGGGTTAAATTTATGGTCAAAGTTGAACCTCGAAAAGCGTGGGCGCGCTATATTTTGGAACGGAGGGAGTATCTATTTCATCACAGGAACACAAAAATTTTCGCAAGATTTCACACCTATTTAAGAACGTTCATATCGACAAATTTGACCACATTTATCAATAGCCTCTTATTTCGGGTAAACAATCGACATATTAGCCTCATGTTGTATGTTTAAATGACCCAATATTGTGTTCATATGTGTATCTTGGGACGACAAACAATGTTGATTTGAGGGGTTTTTATTTTCTTTACACAAAAAATCATTTTTCAATTTTTGGAGTGCCAATAATCGGGTTTTTTGTGAAGGCCCTATCATATATTTATTGCAAAATTGAACAAAATTATTTTTCTAAAATACTACGCCATATTTAATGAACAATTGACCAAATAGTTGGGTCTCAAAAGATTCGAGCCACCTCTCGTGAAAAAGACAAATTTTCGCTGATTCAGCAGGAAGCGGGTTGATTTTGAACTGCAGCCTCCTCATAGTTTGCTCTTTATTTTTTCCAAAAATAATTTCTAGGTACATAAGTATCTATTTTATCAAAGAAACACCAAAAAAATCCAAGATTCAACCACTAGCTAGGAACGGTCATTCCCGCCGTTTTGTCCGCATTTTGAAACGGGCATAAAAAATTCAAAACAAATCCAAAAATTAGGAAACCTTCGCATTCTGTCATTATATGTGGCCAAGTTTCCAGGAAAAATAACAAACTTGTAATACGTCAATTATTTTAAAAAAGTGTTCTCAGAAACGAGCTATCACGTGTGGAGATCAATGGCTTTCAAGCCAAATGATCAATCTTATGGCCACATTCATGGCATAGTTTGTTTAAATGATCTCATATTGTGCACAAGGGTGCATATTGAAATGGCAAATAATGTTGCCTAAGGAAGTTTTCATTTTCTTTGAACGAAAAAACCATTTTTCATTTTTCGAGTGCCCAAAAGGAGGTTTTTTTGTGAAGGACCTCCCAAATAATTGTTGCAAAATTGGACCAAATCAATTTTATAAAATACTAGGACATATTTAATTCACAACTGACAAAATGGTTGGGTGTAAAAAGTTTTGATCCACCTCTCATGAAAAAGACAAATTTCCGCCGATTCAGTTGGAAGCGGGTCAAACTTGAACTGTAGCTGCCTTGTAGTTTGCTCTTTATTTTTTCCAAAAATCATTTCTAGGTACATAAGTATCTATTTTATCAGAGAAACACCAAAAAAGTTCAATATTCAACCACTAGCTAGGAACGGTCATTCCCGCCGTTTTGACCGCATTTTAAAACGGGCATAAAAAATTCAAAAAAAATCAAAAAATTGGGAAACCTTCACATTATGTCATTATATGTGGCCAAGTTCCTAGGAAAAATAGCAAACTTGTAATACGGCAATTATTTTAAAAAAATGTTCTCAGAAATGAGTCATCATGCGTGAAGATTCATGGCTTTCAAGCCAAATAATCAATCTTATGGCCATATTTTTGGCATAGTTTGTTCAAATGATCTCATATTGTGCACAAGGGTGCATATTGGAATTTCAAACAATGTTGCCTAAGGGAGTTTTCATTTTCTTTGCACAGAAAATACATTTTCCATTTTCTGAGTGTCCGAAATGAGTTTTTTTGTGAAGGACCCACCATATATTTGTTGCAAAAATGAACCAAATCAATTTTATAAAATACTAGGACATATTTAATGCACAATTGACAAAATGGTTGGGTGTCAAAAGTTTTGATCCACCTCTGGTGAAAAAGACAAATTCCCGCCGATTTAGTAGGAAGCGGGTCAAATTTGAACTGCAGCTGCCACTACACCACAACACTTAATTGGGGGCAATTAACTGCCGGGAGAAGTATGTGAATAAGGGCAAATGATCAGCCGGGAAACTTGTTACTGACGGTAGAAGTACTTCAGGGCAGAAAAACTGCCGGTAGGACTTGGCGAATAAGGGCATAGAAACTGCCGGCAATGGTGTCCACATTGAAGGGCGCACTATCTGCCGGGACAAGTAAACATGGCCCATTTACTGCCGGGACAAGTAACCATGGCCCATGACGCGAGACCGAAATAAATGTGCACGGGGTGGCGAGAACGGCGCACCCCATGGGGCAAAATACCCAAGCCAGGGCTGCTGGCCGCGACCACCGGAGGAGTCACCGCGACCGCCGCCGTTACGGCCACCACGGCAACCGCGCCCGCAACCACCATGACCACGATGCATGTTGAGCTGTCTGCCGCCGCGACCACCGCCGCCGTTGGGCGCACGGTCGCCGCCACGCTCCTAATGATCGCCACTGGCGATCACCACGGTCACCCCCGCGATCATCCCCACGCCCGCCAGCACCGCCTTGGATGTTGACGGCGAGCACCTGCGAGCCGGTGGCGTGGCGCGCTTGTCGAGCGCGAGTTCGGCAAGGTCTAGGCTGGAGCGCACCTGGACGAACGGCGGTAGGGGCTGGGTGGCCTACAGGATGGTGGCCTGCATGGCAAACTTGTCGCCGAGGCCGTGGATCATTTGAAGTGTCAGGGTGCTGTCGTCAACAGCGTCGTCGATGTCGGCGAGCGCAGAGGCGAGGTGCTGAAGTTGGCGGAAGTAGTCGTGGATGGATTTGTCGCCATGGACGCAGGCCCGGAACTCCTGGCTCAGATGGAGTCGCCGCGCCGACTTGATTATTGAAGAAGTATTCATGGAGCCGTGACCAGATCAAGTACGCCGAGGACTCCGGCGGTGCGACAATGTCGAGGAGCTCCCCCTCGACAGTGGCCAGAAACCAGAGCACGGCCGTGTTGTCCACATCGCGCCAATCAGGATCAGCAAGCCGGGAGTCCGGCCCCTTCTAGACGTGGTCCTGGGCGTGATGGCGGGCGAGGAGGAAGCCGATGACCTTGCGCCAGCGGTTGAAGTTGGCGCCCAGATCGACCTTGAACTGGATGTAGTTGCTGATGTTGATGTCGTGGATCGAGGAGACGGTGGAGGAGGCGCCGGCAGTGGGGAGGGACGTGAGGGGCAGCGCACCGGCGTCAGTTGGAGCAACAAGAGGAAGAGAACCGACACGGGAGGGGTCTCCCGTGACCTGGGCGTGGGGACGAGTGGGAGACGCGACCGACGCGCCTCCACTGTTGGCAGCCAGCTCAGCGGCCCGTTCGGCGGCGAGGTCATCGCTGGTGACGGAGCCGACGGGGGAGGACACGGGAGTGGCGCTGGAGGAAGCCATGGGAGAGGAGGGTGAGAGAACTCAGCTCTTTTTTTGCTGCCTCCTTAGGGGATACAAGTAGTAGTATATGTTCAGACCCACAGACCACGCACACCACACGCACACACGCCACACTCACACACCCTGCTGGGAGCCTAAACTAGACCTACAACCTATATCCAGAGCGCCCGGTACAGGATTTCTATGTCGTCATGAGGCTCACATGCGCGGAGGGAGACTTCTTATTAGCGGAACACTGTTCCTATGAACAGTACCGCCGAGCACTGTTCTTATGAACAGTGCTCCGGTGAGACACCCGAAATTCGTCCCTACTTGGGATCGAACCCGGGCGGTAGGGCTGGCTGGCACCGCCGAGCTCAGCCACCAAGCTACGGCTCAGTCCTCGGGAAAACTCAGCTCTGATTACCAAGAAGAATAGTGTTCGTTGTGTTGATTCAGTTACAGTTCACGTACATATACACAGAGAGTCCCCTACATGCACGACACGATCAGCTAGAGATGCGAAGGACTAGGAACGCACCTTGAAGACTAGGACTGCTAAGAGCATCTCCAGCCACGCCCCCAACAGGCCCTCTCCAGGCGTTTTCTCCGCGCCGGCGCCCAAATCGGCCCAGCCGCGCCCCTAGGAGCCTGTTTTTCGCCTGTTTGGGCCGAAACTGGCGCCGACGGACCCAGGCCGAACCCGGCGCGCTGGGGGCGCCCGGGGGCGAGGCGAGCGGTTTTGGCACGAAAGAGCCGTGGGCTCGCCGAGTCAGCGACACGCGCCTCGTCTTCCCCCAGAACGCCTCGGTTTCCCGCAGGGAATCAATGGCAAGGTTGCCGCCGGTCAGCCTTGCCATTGATTCCTCATCACGGGCGGCGCGACGACGCCTCCCCTCCCGCCACACGTACACACGGCACACGCGTACACACTGCGCGGCGGGGCTATAAAACCAGCGCCTCCCCCTCGCCGCTGGCCACACCAGTCCTAGCCCAAACCAGTCGCCGAGCTCTGCCTTCCTCCCCGTCCGCCGGCGTTCCCCCCCTTCCCAGCGATGGCCGAACGCTTCCCTGGCGACGCGGCGACGGCCAACGGCTTCAGCCGCCGCTCGCTCCACGAGTGGGATGCGTACCTCTTGTTCGAGGCCAACATCCCGGCACCATCAGACATGCGTGCCGGGCCGACGGGGTGGAGGCTCAGCAACGGGGGCGTTCCCATCCCCCTGGTGCCCGACGTCGACGCGCGCCCCGCTATCTTCGCCGCTGAGGTGGACTGCGTGCGGGCGTCCCTGACGGAGGAGCATCGTGCCCCCCAGTACGCCACCGCAACCAGCGGCTGGCGTCCACCAACGGGGCGCCGGTGGTGGGCGGCGTCAAGAATAGCGATGGGCGCCGCGTATGGTCGAGCGCCCCCGACCGCTCGCTCCACGAGGTGCTCAAACACCTCGAGGGCGGCAACGACCCACCGCTGGCATACCCTGCCGCGGCGGCCGCCCAGGTCACCCGCCGGAGCGCCGGGCAATGGATGCCCAGGAGGTTCGGCTCCTCCTCGTCTTCCTCCTCTCGGTCCTCCTCCCGCTCATCCTCCCATTCATCCTCCCATTCCTCTGGCTCACCGGCGATGTTCGGCGTGAAGGCCGACCCCGCCGCGGAGACGCCGCTCGGCCGGCGCACCCGCAGCGCCGACATCGTCATCATCGAGGGCGATAGGCGCGCCTCCTCCTCGGCTCCTCCGCGCTACGTCAAGCCAAAGACGGAGCCGGGGCTCGCCGCTGTCAAGACGGAGCCGGGGCTTCCCGTCGTGAAGACGGAGCCCGGGCTCATCGATGGCGTCAAGGAGGAGGAGCTCGACGACGCGGCGGCCCTCAAATGGGCGCCTGAAGACTGGGCACGCACGGAGCTGGAGCGTTAGTGCCTCGCCTACGCGAGGTTCGAAGCTCGACGCCGTGGCCGGGACGAGGGAGGTGTCGTCGTCCTCGACGACAGCGACGACGACGCGCCGCCGCCAATGGTCCACCAGGGCGACGCCGGGCAGGGGTCCAGCAGGGGCGTCAAGAAGGAGAAGGCCGCCGCCGACGACGAGGATGGCGGCGACGTCGGCGATTTCTCCCCGCTCATCGACTTCTTCGCCCCTTAGTTGTTTTTTTATAACTTATGTAGCGTCGAACATGTCGAATATATGTCAAGTTTGCCGAATTTTAGCCAAACGTTTTGTCCAATTTGCCGAACTTTGCCCAATTCCATTTTAAAAAAATTGCGTCTGGGGCGACCCTGGGGCGAGCGGGCCGCTCGCCCCCACGCCAAGTTTAGCGCCGGCTCGCCCCCAGGCGGCGATTTTCCGTGCCCCCTGGGGAGCAACGGTTGGAGATGCTCAGAGCATCTCCAGCCGTTCGGCCCCCCAGGACGCATAAAAATCGCCCCCTGGGGGCGAGCCGGCGATACAATCGGCGCTGGGGCCGGTTTCGCGCCCAGTCGTCGCCACCGAAATTGGCCCACTTTTCAGCCTCGTTTCGGCGAATAAAGGGCCCATATGGGCGACAATAGGCCCATATTCGGCGTGGTTCGCCGTTGTTCGGCGTTCAATTATGCACATAAATTTTTTATCACATATTTCATCACAGAAATATCAAATACTTCAACAAAATAGTATAACAACAAATAGTTCAATACAAATTATATAGTTCAACAAATAAAAACTCATATTTCATCACACGTCGCGCCCGGTGTCGCCCTTGAGCCTCCATAGATGCTCTATCAGATCTTGCTGCAGTTGATGATGCACCTGTGGGTCTTGGATCTCCTGACGCATACTAAGATAGGCAGTCCAGGTTGCCTGTAGCTGGTGATCAACTTCGGCTAGAGGACCCTGCCTGTAGTATGGTTCAGTATCAAACACTGTGTCTTCTTGCTCGCTCTCGATGATCATGTTGTGCAAGATGACACAGCAAGTCATAATCTCCCATATTTGATCTTTCGACCAGGTCTGAGCGAGATACCGGACAACAGCAAATCGAGATTGGAGCACACCAAATGCCCGCTCGACATCCTTCCTGCAAGCCTCCTGAACCTTCGCAAACCAGGCGTTCTTGCCTCCTGGCACAGGGTTTATGATTGTCTTCACAAATGTCGACCATCTCGGATAGATGCCATCAGCTAGATAGTACCCCTTGTTGTAGTGTCGCCCATTGATCTCGAAGTTCACCGGAAGAGAATGACCTTCAACAAGCTTGGCAAAGACAAGAGAGCACTGCAGCACGTTGATGTCATTGTGAGTTCCTGGCATACCAAAGTAGGAGTGCCAAATCCAGAGGTCCTGTGTGGCCACCACCTCAAGTACCACACTGCAACCGCCTTTGGTGCCTTTGTACATCCCCTGCCAAGCAAATGGGCAATTCTTCCATTTCCAATGCATGCAGTCGATGCTTCCAAGCATCCCAGGAAATCCTCTTGCTGCATTCTGTGCTAGGATCCGAATAGTGTCTTCCACATTGGGTGTTCTCAAGTATTGCGGTCCAAACACTGCCACCACTGCCCGACAGAACTTGTAGAAACACTCTATGCTGGTGGACTCGGCCATGCGCCCATAGTCGTCGAGTGAATCACCAGGAGCTCCGTATGCAAGCATCCTCATCGCCGTCGTGCACTTCTGGATGGAGGTGAATCCAAGGGCCCCAGTGCAATCCATCTTGCACTTGAAGTAGTTGTTGAACTCCCAGATGGAATTCACAATCCCGAGGAAGAGCTTTCAGCTCATCCGATAACGGCGTCGAAATGTTTTCTCGCCGTAAAGTGGAACATCGGCTAAGTAGTCAGAGTAGAGCATGCAGTAGCCTTCGAGACGACGCCGGTTCTTTGCTTTCACCCGCCCCGGTGCCGAGCCACCTCGCCGCGGCTTTTCATTGCTCGCCAGCAGCTGGGCGAGGGCGGCGAGCACCATGAGATGCTCTTCTTCCTGGACGTCGGCCTCGGCTTCCTCCTCCAGCAGCGCGGCGAGCGCTTCCTCGTCATCCGAGTCCATCGCCGAGGCAGGCAAATCGCCGAACACCTTGCGCCCGGTGGGCGTGTCCCCGCCGCTAAACTGCCCCTCCGCGGCCGGAAACACCCAGCTGCTGTTGGAGGGGCTGCCGCGGCGAAGCTCTACTGTTTTTCCGGCGTGGAATGGCTATCTAGTGGTGAAAGGCGGCGGGCGGCGCCGGGATAAAGCTACTGGCAGCCGAGGGCGCGGGGGGTGGGAGGCAAATCGGGGAAGAAAACCTTGACTTTTTCCCTGACGGCGTGGGCCAGCCGCGCTTTTCCCTTGCGCCGGAGCCCCCAACTGCCCCCCAGTACGCCGGGTTCGGCCTGTGACCGCCGGACAAAAAGAAGTCCCGAGCCGGCGTTTTTCGGCGTCCTGGGGGCACGACTGGACCGTTTTTTCGGCGCCGACGCGGCAAAAACGCTTAGGGAGGGCCTGTTGGGGACGCGGCTGGAGATGCTCTAAGAGTGTATTTGGCAGCATGCATGAAGAGTATATAGGCCCAAAAATTCCCTATCCGACCCACTTTTCTTTGTTTGGTAGAGTGCATGGGCTCCCTTGAGCATAGTCGAACGGATGCAAAAAAGGCCCTCAGCATAGCTGAGTCCAAGCACCCCACACACGCCTGCCGGGTCGAGCGAGGCTGAGACCGCACAGGGAAAAAATTCTCCCCCCGACCCACTTTCCTCGAACGACCACCCCTCCCCCTTCCCTCGCGCGACCCCCTCCCCCCTCCCCTCGCCCGAGCCCTCCTGACCTAGCCGCCAGCGACCGCCCGCTAGCTACCCCGCCGCCAGTCCCCTTCCTTCTTCAACCTCTCCGCCGCCCTGCTGAAGGTGTCTACCTCGCCGCCGATCCGCCGCTGCGCCTGGCCGGGCCTACACTCGCCGCCGGCCCGCCCCTGCTCCTGGCCGGCCTCAACTCGCCGCCGCCGCCGGAGTAGACCCTGACACGGGAGAGGTAGCAGATCCGCCCCCTCCTTCCCTTCCTCCGCCTTCCTCTTCTCTTCCTTCCCCTACCCCTGTCCTTCCTGCCTCGGATCGGGATCTTGAACAGGGAACAGCCCTTGTTGTTGTACAGAGAAGATAGAGCAAAATATGCTTAATTGGAATATGATACTTTGATTTTATTTACTGTCTATCTTCTGTACAGAGAGAGCCTACTATGGTTAAGACAAAAATTTATGCATATGATACTTTGTTTGTATTGTCATAGATGGATGAATTGGCAAGAAAACGAAGGCAACTAATTGTGAGAGGAGCCGGTCTAGTGGCTGGATTGTATGCTTACATGATGGTCATGTTTAGAAGATCTAGGCAACAAACACCGAGGATAACCGTGGGCAGCATGGCCGATCGTGCCATATCTAGAGAGTCAAATTTGAGATACATTTATCACTCTAGTGACATAAATTGTTCAAATCAACTCAGAATGAGAAAAGCTCCGTTTTTCCGTTTGTGTGCTATATTTAGAGAGAGAAATTTGTTGTTGGATAGCATTCATACTTCTATTGAGGAACAAGTTGCCATGTTTCTTCTAATAGTTGGCCATAACCAAAGGTATAGGACACTACAACCTATCTTTAGAAGATCTATCGAAGTCATTAGTAGGTATTTTAAGGCAGTGCTTTATGCTGTTGGGGAGTTGAGAGATGAGATGATTCAGCCTCCCTCCAACCATTGCCATCGTAAAATACAAGAAAGCACCCGCTTCAATCCATATTTCAAGGTAATTTTTGAACCTCGTCACATATAATAATTCAACATTCCATAGATAAGTCAAGTGCATAGAACTCATAGTTCAACATTCTATAGAGCACTACTAGAACTTAACAGTTATACAACCCATAGTTACTGTCTTGGTTGTCAAAAGAGCTAATTCATACAACCCATAGTTACTGTTTTGGTTGCATATCTGGTGTAATGGAGGCTCGCACATGTTTACCATCAATAGCTCCAATATAATCCTATTTGGTGAAAACAAAAACCCAAAAATTAGGATCTAAACAAATTCATGCCTACAATGACAAAATGTAGTTGTCACATGGTCTCATACCTTAAAGTATGGATCCCACCGGTAGTTTCCTTCTATTTTGGTTTGGGTCTCCAATGAAGGCTTCCTAATAAGGTCATCTCTAAGCTCGCCAATAGCATGGAGTACCCTTTGGAAGTAACGGCTCACAACTTCACCGGATCTACCAAAACTGGCGCCAATTACCCTATTTCCAATGTTGTACCCAACGGTGTGCAAGAACATTGCTACTTGTTGCTCAATAGTCAAATGTATTGTGTCCTTTAGCAAGTTGCGATCCCTAAAGAGTTAACAAAACCTAAAGAAAGGTACTCTCCGAAGTCTAAGCATGTTCACGCAAGTTGTGTCATTCTTCCATATTTTGTTGTCAAAATACTCTCTTCTCATCCTATCTCTCTCATCAATTGGGGCATACGTAATTGCTTCTCTCCTTTTTCTTTTTCTGGATTGAACAACCAATGTTATCATGTTGATAAACCATTGTGCCGCAGCCGCATAAATTAACATCTTTGCCTTTCTGTCCATCTACAATGTAGTATAGGATTCAGCTATAATATGCAGTACAGGGTTTAGAGATAAAATATGCAGTATATGATTTACAGCTAAAATATGTTATCTTTTGTCTCGCTGTCCATCTACGTGTGAACAAGAATTCAATAGCACACCGTATGTGTACAAATGGCCAACTACTTAGAACCAAAACCAACATTCTTTTTCCACTGCCAAACATTTTACTAAAGAACAGAATAAGATTTAGGGGAGAAATAACCAGATTGTAGTTGTGCTGCTGCTGCTAGATGTACTGACGGTGGCCTTCAACTTTCCTGTGCCAGAAAATTAAATCAATCAGCGAACTACACATGAGCAGAGACCACGCATCACCAGCCCCTGCACGCACGGAACACTAGCACACATCTAGCACACGCAGCCGTGCGCACGCGGGCGAGCCGTTCAGACCCATGCAGGCAGCCGTGCGCACGCATCAGTCACCGGGCGCCCGCGCCTCCTCAAGCCCCCAGTCGCCGGTCTTGAGAACCAGCTGCGCCGCCGCCAGGCTTGAGATCCAGCCGCGTGCGCGCCTCCTGAGGCCCCCAGCTGCCGTCGGCCTTGAGATCCAGCCGCGCCGCCGCCTCAAACCCTTGCTCGCATCGCCCGGGGACACCCTTCGCAATGGTAGATCCGGTGAAGTTGTGAGCCGTTACTTCCAAAGGGTACTCCATGCTATTGGCGAGCTTAGAGATGACCTTATTAGGAAGCCTTCATTGGAGACCCAAACCAAAATAGAAGGAAACTACCGGTGGGATCCATACTTTAAGGTATGAGACCATGTGACAACTACATTTTGTCATTGTAGGCATGAATTTGTTTAGATCCTAATTTTTGGGTTTTTGTTTTTCACCAAATAGGATTATGTTGGAGCTATTGATGGTAAACATGTGCGAGCCTCCATTACACCAGATATGCAACCAAAACAGTAACTATGGGTTGTATGAATTAGCTCTTTTGACAACCAAGACAGTAACTATGGGTTGTATAACTGTTAAGTTCTAGTAGTGCTCTATAGAATGTTGAACTATGAGTTCTATGCACTTGACTTATCTATGGAATGTTGAATTATTATATGTGACGAGGTTCAAAAATTCTACTATTGTTTTGTTTTGGTTTGCTGTGAAAAAGTTAAGATTTTCGAAATTATGACTGCACATACTGTATTTTCCTTTCCATTGAAAAAGTGCAAATTATGAGGGTAATCTCACCACCTAAAATAAAAACGGTTACCACAACCCTTATCCTTCATTTGTCCCTCGAACCAAACACTTCAATGGCTATCCTCAGCCACTTTTCATCCTTTAAGTCAAACAAAACATGTGATAACCCCACCTTTCCGACCAAACAAAAAAAAGGGCTATCCCTAGCCACCTGGTTGGGGATACCCACAACCACCCTAGCATGTCTCTCAAACCAAACACATCCTTAGTTTACAATGGATTTTTGTTTTGTTTTGTTTGCAGGTTCATTGCGCCAGTGGCAAGCAGTTGATAGTCCATCCTCAGATTTTTGTCTCCCTTGCACGCAATATGGACGAGTAATGATCGCTTCAGAACATGCATCCTTCCATTCATAGGCGACGTTAAGCTTGTGTTGTAAACTAAGTTCACCATGTTTCAACTTGACCAGAGAAAATCCTGTTGAGCTGCTACAACGTTATCGCCGTGATCGCCATGTGTTGCTCAATTACATCCTTTCTGGTAACTTGATCAAGAAAGTTGTAATGCCGCCTGGTGCTATCTCTCTGGATGACGTGGATATTGATCAAGTCAGTGTTGATTATGTCCTCAATTGCGCTAAGAAAGGTGAAGTAGTTGTAGCCTCATTCAAGTATCTCACTTTGTCTCCTTATAGTTGTACTGATGATCCTTTGATGTTGTAGGGGATCCACTTGACCTTGGAGATGCCATCCGGCTTTATCATGACAGCCTTGATTACCCATATGTCGTGAGTTTATACTTAAGGTTTCTTTATGTATTGTATTTTTTTTCTTCTAAAAATTACCATTTGACAAAGGAGAAACAATATGATTTAGGAATTTCAAACATTCATGATACTGCCGCCTGTCTTACTTTACTAATCATTCTGCTGAATGCCCATGGATACCAAACGGCTCCTCATATGTGCATTTTTATATAATCTTCCCAATTTCAGTGTTGAAATTTTCACATTGGGCTACATGCTTGGTTCATTTGTTTTGCAGACCATGATCAGAGTCATTAAAATTCATTGCCCATTGAGTTTTCATATGCCTGAACTTTGTTTTTTCAGGATAACACTGGAGATGTCGAAGGGTTCTATTTACTTACAAGACCTGAATATTCTGGATCAGCACCAACAAGAGAACCACCCCCTGTCCCTGCCACTGCACCATTACCAGTTGTGGTACCACCACCAGTTGTTGAACAACCACAAATTGCTGTGCCATCATCAGTTGCAAACTTACCAAAATCATTATCATTGGACTCTCCCACCGAGGAATTAACCATAGATGACATTGAAGACTTTGAGGATGATGAAGGTGAATTCGATAGTCGAAGGGCTTCTAGGAGGCATCAAACTGATGCCAACGATATATCCTTGCGCTTACCATTATTTGAAACAGGTAATAGTTATTAATTGTCAACTATAAGTATTGCATGCCTCATAATAGATTAAACTAGACTAGCCATGCCTTATGTTCTGATACAATAATTATCATGCTATTGCTACTACAGACAATTTCGATGATCTTCTATCTGTCCCTTTTGCCTTTACATGCATTTTGTTGGTTGTCTCCTCATAACTTGCCAGTGATGCACTATTGCTTTCTTTAGTTTATTGAATCACGTGAAGGTGTTCACTTTCTTTATTGGAACAATAACTGGGTTGTCATTATTTGCTTCAGTTACTTCTTAAACATGTTAGTTTGTAGTATTATACTATTTGGATAAAAAAAGTTAAAGGCGTTTGCTTTAGTTAGTGATATAACTAGGCCATCGTTGATCTCTTTGTTTGACTCTGAATTCTGAACTATCGGCTAAAGAAAATTATTGAAAAACAACATCTGTCTTACTCTTCCAGGTATCACAGATGATGATCTTCGTGAAACAGCATATGAAATCCTTGTTGCTGCTGCTGGCGCTTCAGGGTAGGCCTGTGCAGTTCACTGTGTCGAGCATAGTGTTTTAATTAGAAGATAGCAGTTTCCAAGATTATCATAGTACTTAACCTATTTCTACTGCTTATAGGGGCCTTATAGTTCCAAAGAAAGAAAAGAAGAAAGAGAAGAGACACAGATTAATGAGGAAACTTGGCCGTAGTAAGAGTGAAAGTGCTGAATCGCAAACTCACCGGCAACCAGGTTTAGTTGGCCTGCTTGAAATCTTGAGAGCCCAACTTGAGGTGACTTGTCTTACCTCTGTTCCTGGTTAATAAATTGAAAGACAAAATTGCGCCTTTGTGTTTTCTGTTGTTCTGTACTATATATTTATTTCCCTCACTTGAAGTTGTATTTGTACATTTCAACATTAGTAGCTTGCAAATCTCTTGTGCTGTTTGAAACTGCATATAGTACAGCTCGTTGAGTTTAAGGTTACTGTTCCTTTTTTATATTTTTGTGAACAACCAAATCTAATATTTTTGTGAACAACCAAATCTAATATTTTTGTGAACAACCAAATTATATTTGTACATTTCAACATTAGTAGCTTGCAAATCTCTTGTGCTGTTTGAAACTGCATATATAGTACAACTCGTTGAGTTTAAGGTTACTGTTCCTTTTTATATTTTTGTGAACAACCAAATTTACTAAAGATACTCAGAATGCTAATCTTACATCTGCTTACCTCCTTCACCCCTCTGCTTTTGAATAGATAACGGAGTCCATGGATATTAGGACTAGACAGGGACTACTTAATGCTATGGTGGGTAAAGTCGGAAAACGGATGGACAATCTCTTGATACCACTGGAACTACTGTGCTGTATATCTAGAGCTGAATTTTCTGACATGAAGGCATATCTTCGTTGGCAGAAAAGACAGGTTAGCCATCCATTTGTGCTTTAAGGATTTTGAACCATACCTGCATGACTTAACAATATAAGGTCTGTTTGTGTCTTTGCTTAGCTGAACATGCTGGAGGAGGGCCTAATAAACCATCCTGTTGTTGGATTTGGAGAGTTAGGTCGAAAAGTCAATGAGCTAAGAAATCTTTTCAGAAAGATTGAAGAATCTGAGGTTTTATGCTTTACCCCAGTTAGTTATTATGGTTGATTTATTTATTCAAATAAGCACTATATGAACTATAAACTAAATGGAGGTTACGATGTTGTATTGTTTGCTAGTCGCTATCCCCATCTGCTGCGGAGGTTCAACGTACAGAATGCCTACGTTCACTGAGAGAAGTTGCTACATCTTTCTCTGAAAGGCCTGCTCGTGGCGATCTTACCGGTGAGGTTTGTCATTGGGCTGATGGTTACCATCTGAATGCCGCCTTGTATGAAAAAATGCTTGGCAGTGTTTTTGACACCTTAGATGAGGGAAAACTCACAGAGGCCAGTACTTCAAATCCCTGTTTGCCATTTTCCGCTGTCCACCCCATTGGTTGCAATATTTGTCTCATACTTTTACTTTTATCAACCAGGAGGTGGAAGAAATCCTTGAGCTCCTAAAGTCCACTTGGCGTATACTAGGAATCACAGAGACAATTCATGATACGTGCTATGCATGGGTATTATTCCGACAGGTAAAGCACTAACCGAGAAGAGGCTATCCTTGGTATTTTTTTGACATGTATCCTTCTTGGAGTATTTCGTGCTTATGCTGCGGCTAGCCTTAGATATCTCTACGGCAGCAATCAGATGTGTTTCTGGATTCTGGCATCTTGTTTTATTTTTAAGAATTCTGAGTGAGCCAAAGCAAGGGAGGATCTTCTCATCCTTATCCAGTTTTTAGTGACAGCGCTTCTAGCCTTTTCTCTTCATAATGTCAGTCTGTCAGAGAGTTTTTTGGAAAAAAAAAACCTTAGTGCAAACTCCACTTTTGTCTTCACCATTTTATGGAAATGATGCCTTTTTCCTTAGAGACAGTTATCTGAAAAAAAAACCTTAGTGCAAACTCCCCTTTTGCCTGTACCATTTGTGGAAATGATGCCTTTTCATAATAACACAGTTCAAGTTAAGCCTGTCATAATGTAGGATTATTGTTAAAGTGGTGAATCATATCTAAAACCAGTAACCACTGGGTCTTTAGTTTTTCTTGAGATCAAAAGATGCTCTTGCATAAACCACACTGGACTAAATATGTAGTCCTGTTCAGTAGCATGCTACTAATTTATTAGCTCATGAACCAAGTTACCATCACCATAGTATGATAATTAATGTGTTCTGCAACACAGTTTGTTTTTACAGGTGAGCAAGGACTCCTGAAAGTTGTGATTGAGCATTTGAGGAAGATACCCTTGAAGGAACAGCGTGGTCCACAAGAACGCTTACACTTGAAAAGTCTACGTAGTTCTGTTGATGCCGATGATAGCTGCCAGGACTTTACGTTTTTCCAGTCTTTCCTGTCTCCAGTTCAGAAATGGGTGGACAAGAAATTGAATGATTATCATCTGCACTTCTCAGAGGTTTGTTTTTCTCAATCCTGGTTTGCTGATGTGCACCTAACATGCATGGCAAGTGAACCTCTTTGAAACTTATCCTTTCATTTCAACAAGGAATAGATCTGGGTTTGTTTGCTTTATACAGTAAATATTTACCATGTCAGTGAAGATGAGTAATACAATCATGTACCACTTCGTGCAGGCTATGTCTGATTTGTTATTCACCACCGAATGTTGCAACACATATGCGCATAAGGCAAACCATCATTATTGCTGGTTACTTATCATTTTTTGTTACTGAATGACTGCATGTGCCTTGCTATGATAAAAATTGCAAATTGTATATTCAAGTATCCCATGGAATAGTTCGCAGGCATAGTTTCTCTTGTCAAGCTTGTCATGTTCATCTCTTGTTCTTGTTAGGCTCACGTGTGTTTCATATTTGATCTAACCTGCACATAGATTTGAGCGCATAATTTTCTTCTAGTCCACCATTTTTTTCATTTGCGTTACACACATGCGCGGGTGGTTTTACAGTCCTTCAACCCAGGGCTTGACGGCGGTATGATGCTGTGTTCTGTGTCTCAGATGAATCTTCTTTGATCCGCCACAGTACTCGCGTGTGGGCATCCACTACAAGCCCTACAACTATTGTAGAGGTATAGGAGCCTCATGTTACATGAGTGCACACTTTTGCACCGAACACACATATGTATTTACTTTGATTAAATATCTGGCACACCATGTCGATCCTAGAGGTTGAACCCTGGTGGGTGGGAACTGTTTGAGAGAATTGTATTGTTGTTACTCTTTATAATATTCCTTTTGTCCTAGAATTCCTACTATCTCCTCTCATGTACATGTATGTATTAGACCTAGAGTCCATGGAATAGATTTAGTCATTATTCATATCATGGTATGAAGAGCTGGCTTCTAAGGTTCAATTTTTTCGTTTCACTTGTCTCCTTCAAGATCGATCTGGTTGATTCTCTCTGCTCTGTGTTCTTCTGCATGCCACGAGTGTGCGCAGCCATCATGCCATCTGTACAATGTCGGTTTCTTTTCTGATGGACGCTGCTTTTCACCACGCCATATCTGCCCTCTGTTTCTGCTGAGCTTCCATGCTCCTCTCCCGAGCTCTGCCGCCGCAACCTTCTTCCTCAGGTTGCTGAGCAGGCATTCTGCTCTATTTTCAGAGTGCTCTGTCTGTATGTAGATGCTCTTTAAAAAAATGCCATCTTCTAGTTCTTCATTGGGCAATGTCTCTGTTCCCCTCCGCCTGGTGATCTTTGATAGCATCAATTACCATGGCATGGCCATTCACGCGCACCTTCATATCCAATCAGTGACTGAGATTTTCTTACTGGTAAGGTGCAGTGCCTGCCTTCCTTTCCCTGTCACGCATGTACTCGCATGGTACTGCTGAAGAGAATGATGCTCAGAAAAAGAAGGCTTTTAAGGATGCTCACAAGCATGCACTTGGTCATCATAATGAGGTTATGGAGTCGTGCAATACCCAGTTTGCTGCCTACAAGCCATTGCTTGCTAAGTCCAACTAACCTTCTCCTGGTGAGGCATCATCTTTTCCTGATGCACCATCTTCTCTTCAGTATGCCCTTCACGCTCGTCCCGGTACGCCTATTGACCTCCTTGGTTTTTGCAGGCGTGGGCTCTTGCCGCGCTGACTTTGTTTCTGTGATGTTCTTCATCAGGAATGGCAGCATGCAATGGTAGAGGAGTTTGCTGCCCTTGAACTCACTATTCATAACAGGACCGAACACCCTCACTCCCACCGTGCATGTTGCTATTTCTGTTCTGTTCAGACTACCATTTGGGATCTGCTATCTCTAAGCTAGTGTAGATTCTAGTGGACCTGTTCATCTCTTATTTTTGTTTGTACTGACGATCTTACCTTTTCCCCACATTAAATTTGTCTTTACATCTGCAGGGTCCCAGTATGATGGTTGATATCGTAACAGTAGCAATGCTTACTAGGCGAATCCTTGGTGAAGAAAATGACAAGGTGCTGAAGCTTTACATTCAATCCTTCATTTCTCATCCAACATACCTTTTGTAATCTAAAAGTCGGACCGTCTGCCTGTGGCTAGTGTACGTATGAGCAGTGGCGGACCGTGAGTGAAATCCAAGGAGGGGCCAAAACAGGTAGACAGATTAGAGAGGCCGGGAGATTTATTTTTTTTGGGGGGGGGGACCCTCCTTGGTCCCGCCGATGCTCCGCCAGTGCATATGAGCACCACCGCTTCCAGGCATTTCTTGAGCAGAAGTCACTTGAGTACAAACAAATCTAGTAGTGTTCCTCACAAAATGGTCTCTAACCACCACACTTCTCGTCTTCTAACTTGTGGTAGTATACAGTAGCAACCTTTTGTTCTCAATAGGCGCTGCAGAATGTGGAAAACCAGAGCTTTAGCGTTTGCACATACATACAAATCTGATTTGGCACCGGTTTTGCTTTTCTGCATCAGGCAATGGAGTCACCTGATCGAGACCAGATTGACCGTTACATCACTTCTTCTGTCAAAAGTGCTTTCATGAAGGTGACCTTATTTGCAGCTGTAATTATTCTTTTGTAGTGTAGCTCTAATATTGCTGATTTTCATTCTTTCCTGATGTATTTTTCTCATTTTACCATGAGATGGATATAATAAGATCACTTATTCACCCATGCCTGCTTATGCAGACCTTGAATGTTGGTCCATTATAGTATACATGTATCTTGGATTTGTCGTGTTGTATTTGATCACCTTCACTTCTAGAAATCTATGTTATTGCCACCGTTGGCGAAATTCTTTGCAGTTAGAGGTGTTTGATCACTTTGTATATTTGAATGTGGCATGACCTCTGTTATATTTAGTAGGACTGTATTTTGGTTCTTTGCCCCAAATTTTGTGTATGCTTTTTGGCCTTTTGGTCTAGAGGGTTTGTTCTGGTCTTTTCCTGGTCACTGTATTCCTCAAAAGTCAAAAGTCAGTATGACATGAGGCCTTCTATGCAATATTCATGTTCTACGTGCGTATAAGAGTTTAAGCACGTGGTTTCATCTGCATATCAAAGGATATAAATGCTAGACTCTATATCTTCATATTTTTACTGTTAATTGTAACTTTTTTTCTGGTCAGGTCATTAGTTTTTTAGTGTACTGGAGTGGAAACCCATATAGTGCAATCTGTAGTTGTATAGGTCATGTACTTTTCTAGTTCCATCTATATGTCAACACTATGGATTATTTTTTGTTTTGTTTCAGATTGCACATTTCGTAGAGATTAAAGCAGACACATCACATGAGCATGTTTTAGCATCTCTAGCTGAGGAGACGAAGAAGCTTTTGAAGATAGAGACAAACATTTTTTCCCCAGTTTTGTCAAGATGGCATCCACAGGCAGCAGTTCTTTCCGCTTCCCTTCTCCATAAACTGTATGGAAACAAATTGGTAAGTTATAATAAATAACTATTAAATCCATCACAACCTTGTGAGGCTGCATGCTTACGTTAAGTTGTTGTGGCAGGGACCTTTTCTTGAGCATTCTGAGCATCTTACGGAGGACGTAGTTTCTGTATTTCCGGCAGCTGATTCTTTGGAGCAGTACATAATGTCAGTGATGGCTTCTGTTGTGGGTGACGATGGTTTGGACAGTCTATGTAGACAAAAGCTAGTTCCTTATGAGGTTAGATCTTTTCTTCCTCAACTACAAACAATCACAAAAACGCAAATTGCTTGGGTGTCACTTTGACAATTGACATGCTATGTTCATGCCCCCCCATGGGGCTTCTTGTTATGTTTATCCTGATTTGCTGCCTTTTTGTTTATCTCAGATTGAAAGTAAATCGGGCACGGTTGTTTTACGCTGGGTGAATGGGCAACTGGAGAGAGTTGAAACTTGGGTTAAAAGGGCTGCTGAACAAGAGGTTAGCACATTTCCTTTCGTATATGACTGTTTTTTAGTTTGTGTAAGCATCTTATTTGGTATGCTAGAGCATTTTGTTTTACTGCCACTTGTTACAATATATCCTTTTCCCCTGCCACCTGTCTTTGCTTCCTAACATTACTTTGGTACTCATCGAGTGTTCTTGTAAATTTTCCGCACCATTTTCTCTATGCTAAATTTTATGTTTGGCAGACTTGGGATCCTATATCCCCTCAACAACGCCATGGGGGTTCTATTGTTGAAGTCTATAGAATCATAGAAGAGGTGTTGCTTCTGTCCTCCATTACTTCTTTAATTTTTTGTTCATTAATTTCTCCTTACAGGTTAATATCTAATGTTATTTCTCTTCTATGCCACAATATTTCAAAGTTATGTACATGTCTTAATTGTTTAAAATATATATTTTTGCTTGATAAATGACCTGTATTTGTGAAAGTAATGATCACTTGTGAACTATTGCAGACTGCAGATCAGTTTTTTGCATTCAAGGTTCCTATGCGAATTGGGGAATTAAATAGCTTCTGTCGTGGCATTGACAAGGCATTTCAAATTTATACACAACTTGTTACTCAACCCATAGGTTTGTATCATCACCATTTTCTTTCTCCTTAAGTATGTTTCTGTTTATCTTGCTGGACGTCTATATATTTTTTCTTTCTCCTAAAGTCACATATTATCTTGTTGTAGAGCACAAACCTATAAAATTGTGCTTTAGATAGATGGTCCCTGCTAAATAGTATAGTTGAGATAGTATCTAGTATGGAGAAAAGAAATATCTATCTCATTTGTTTTAACCCGCATGCTTTGGTTTAACCCTCTTTATTTTCTCTAGCTCTTAATTGATAATGGTTTTTGTGTGCTTGCAGTTGACAAAGAAGATTTAGTTCCACCTGTTCCTGTCCTTACTCGATATAAAAAGGAGCTTGGAATCAAAGCTTTCGTAAAAAAGGAAATCCAAGAAGTCAGACCTGTTGATGAGAGAAAATCGAGTGAAATAGTTCAACTTACAATGTCAAAGCTATGTGTGCGGCTTAACAGTCTATATGTGAGTTTGTTACTTACAACTGATGCTGCTATGTTACTTTTATTTAGAACGACTTACCAAGTTCCTGGGCAATTTTTGGTACACAAAGATGTAAATGAGAAGGAAAAAACACATAGCAATTTTCATACAAGATTTATTTTGGAATGGTTGACACTCACGCTGGAGCAGTATTTCCTTAAATTTTTTAGACTTCAGATATGGAGTTGATAATTATGCTGCTAACCTGCTACAGCTTACAGTCACATTAAATATATCTTTTTTAACTGGCTGTATCTTTCACGGTTTCTGGTTTGATGCTGTTCCCTTTTGAATGTAGTTAATATTAAGTTGTTTCATTATTAGTAATATTGGTTATCAGTAATTTTACATGGAATCATTGCAGAAATTTTCTATTAATTGTGCTGATGGCTCTGGACTTGACACAATATTCTAGTATCGAGTCAATAGCTGGTACTGGCTGTTGCCATGATTTACATCAACAGGATCCATGTCATTCTTTCATAATTAACCATGATTTACATCAACAAGACTCATGCCATTCTTTTGATAATTGACGTTCTTGCTATTCGCTTGTTCATTTTGATTACTTTGAGAGTTTCTGAACTGGATGTTTTTTTATTAATATCCAAACAGTATGCTATAAGCCAGCTAGGCAAGTTGGAGGACAGCATAAGTGAGCGGTGGGCTAAAAGGCAAAGTGACAAAATTAACATCAGTAAGTGTGCATTTTAAAAAAAGTAATCAGTTTATCCACATAGATTGCCACTTAATCTGTTTGGTCTTGTCCACATAGATCAAACTAGTTCATTTATATATTCAAAATATTTGGACTGTGTTAGGACGATCAATGAACGGCAAGTCAAAGGGTGTAGTCTCCAATCAGAAGAATCAATTTGATGGCAGTAGAAAAGAAATCAATGCTGCTATTGATCGGGTATGTGAATTTACAGGTAAGAAAAATATGTATGCACACTTACTTGGAAGCTGATAGCTTGTCAATGTTGAAGTTTGCATCTTTTCTTTCGTAGGGTTAAAGGTCATATTTTGGGACCTCCAACAGCCATTCATCGACAATATGTACAAAAACAATGTTTTACAAGCTCGATTGGACACTATTGTCGAAGTGCTTGATTTGGTACGTTCATAAGTTCGCATGCGAGGAAATGGACGGTTTTTATGTCGGAATTTCGGTTTTCGCCAAATGCTAAAGCATATGCTGATACCTCATACTTTGGACAAGCATATTTATTAGCATTTCTTTCTAAAGGTTTCCACTTGTAGTCTAGTTGGTAAGCTACTAAGCTTCTGCCGAACTAATTGGCATTTATTTGATGTCAATGCTCACTCTTTAGGTGCTTGCTCAACTCTGTGACGTCATTGTGGAGCAACTGCGAGATCGTGTGGTTACAGGGCTTCTGCAAGCATCCCTGGTGATAATTTTGGCTGTTGAGATCAGTGAGATGCTGTAAAAAGTTTTGATTATAATTTTGTCGTAATCTCTTTTGGTAGGATGGCTTAGTTCGGGTAATACTAGATGGAGGTCCTACACGCGTCTTCTCTCCGAATGATGCCCCTCTTTTGGAGGAAGATCTTGAAATTCTGAAGGTATATTGTTGTCTGAAGACATCTTGGCTGCTTTTGTATCTGGAACATCTTGCCTTGTCTTTATTATCCGACCAATAAATATATTGTTGCCTTAAGGTATATACAAGGGACATCTTGTGTGTGGCTGTATCATTCTATAACGAACATGCTTATCATGTGTCTGGAACATATATTTAATCTTGCCTTGTTTTTATTGTCCGACCGATAAAATGTTGTCTTAACCCGTGCTGACTACTTGTTTGCTTACCTAAAAAAGTTACCCCTTTTTTTGCCGTAGGAATTCTTCATATCTGGTGGAGATGGGCTGCCTCGTGGAACTGTTGAGAATTTGGTCTCGCGTGTTCGTCCTGTAATAAATCTGATCAAGCAAGAGGTAATTTTGGATTAAATTTCTCATGAACCTTTTGGGGGAATTGGTCAATGCTGATAGAACAAGTGCACCGTTGTTTTTCGAGAAGCACCATCTATAATGAGCTTGCCATATCTCCAGTTATACGCACAATGCTTTAAATGCCTACTAGAGTGAACTTAGTAATTTTTTTTTTGTTCAAACTAGCTACAATTCAATTCTAGAAAATATTCCATAATTGAATCAAAGACTGCTCAGCAGTGTGCCATCGAGTTGTTAAGACTTGGGACTGGGGATGCTGTAGTATAAGAAATTGAGTATCCTTTTGCTGTAAATCATATTTGTAAATGACTAGATGTCATTTCTTATCCTAGACCCGTGTGCTTATTGATGATCTGCGCGAAGTTACTCAAGGGGGCAAAAGCAAATTCGGAAGCGACTCCAAAACCCTGCTGAGGGTCCTGTGCCACAGAAATGATTCAGAGGCATCACACTATGTGAAGAAGCATTTCAAGATACCCAGTTCAGCTCCCCCGAGCACCTGATTTATGGGGAAAATCTGGAAACACCTCAAAGGTACATATAATGGATGGAACGGTGCTCGGCCTTGCAACCTAGGAAGCTTATTTTGTAATAATTGTGCATTATTAGCAGTCGGAGCTAGGGAACCATAGGCTAGTTTTGATTCATGGGCATTGTCTTGATTGATTGCTTCTCCCCAGGAAAGATTTAGATGTCTTACCTTTGTTTCTTTGGGGAGTTTTTAGCTGGATTTTGATGGCGTTTCTGTCTGATGGGAATGTTGGTCTGTTTGCGTGGTTTCAGAAGTGATGCTTACAATTCTGTAGGTGGTTGTTTTATTGTTATGACCAATGTGATTTTTTGCAGTCATTTGTTGTGGTGTGTAATGTTAGTGTGAAGTTTATAAAAATTGGAGAAGGTCCACTTTTGATTTCATGAACTCAACTTGAATCTCCCTCTGATTTGAAGCTCAGCTCTAGGAAATTTGAGTTCATTTTCGTGTAATAACCAAGTTCATCTCGTTTTTCACAAGAATGTAACTTTGACGCAGCGATGGTTACAGAAACCCAAGGATTCGTGAAACAAATATATACTAGTAGTAACGTTGTCATATGTAGTAAATTAGTAACCTCATGAAAAACACAAGAAATAATTTGTGAAAAAACGCACACTAAAGAAAATTTTGCATTATCACATATATATACTGTACATCGTAGTACAAACTGTTTTGCGGTCGAGCAGCCAGTGGCCGTGCAGGTTGTTGGCGTACTAGGCGTAGCCCTTGTGCTTCCCCGTGGCGGCGGCAAGGTTGAAGGAGAGGACAGGGCCGATGAGCTTGCAGGCGTCTCCTCGGCTTTGAAGGAGATGTTGCCGACGTAGACGACGCGGCTGCAGCGCGAGTTGGCGGCGGCGGCGGCGGCGGCCATGCTGTCCATGATTTGGCAGCTTGAGGCGATCGAGATGTGCTGGATCAAGGCTTTGGCGAAATCTATAGAGTCGAATCATCATCGTTCAAGACTCGGATTCCACGTCCTTCTCTTTTCGAATCGCGTCTCATGTCGTAAGTCGGTTCAAGGGCGCCTAGTTTAGGGACGCGTCGTAATAAGTCAGTGTCCTTGAGACACTAATTTTGCAAGCACCCCAATGTCTGATGTCCATGGGAGGGACCCATCAAACAATCCTAAGTACTTCCTCCGTATCGAAATACTTGTAGTTGGGGAAACTTGTACTAATTCTCCCCAACTACAAATATTTCGATATGGAGGTAGTAATAAGGAAAACGCTTGCGTTTGGCCCATGCCGAATGCTTCAGCCGGTCGTCTTCACACATACACGTATTCATTTCTCTCTTCTTCTTTATTTCAGAAAAAAACATCGCAACCTCATTCATGGCGACTGTAGCCTTCGTCCACCCCCTTGTCGAGCGCCTCCAGCCAGATCTGTGCTGTTCCTCCAAGCTGGCGTGCCTCCCCTGTCGGATCTTGTCCGCCGGCTGTCATGGAGTCGCCGGCCACCCCTTCCCGTCAACATGGGGGCGATCCCCTTCCCGTTCCTCACATGTTTCTCCTCTGGCGAGCGGCTGCCGCCTCCCACGCCACCTTCTTAACAAACCTCCGGTCCGCTGCATCCCATGCCACCGGTGTTGGAGACGACAAAAGCTATGACCAAAGACAACGATGTTGCAACCGGCGACGAGAAAAGCTACGATCAGAAACGAAGATGTTGCAACCGGCAACGAGAAAAGCTACTACCAGAGATGATGATGTTGCAACCGGCAACGAGAAAAGCTACGACCGGCGACGAGAAAAGCTACGACCAGAGACGACGATGTTGCAACCGGCGGCGAGAAAAGCCACGACCAGCGACGAGAAAGTTGGGTCAGCCGCTGCGCAACACTAAAAGCTGCAATCGACGATCGATAATGTTACCACCAGCATTGTCGAAAGCTTCAACCAGAGACGACGGGGATCGAGGGCCCGCCACCAAGCAACCTCGGAAGCTGCAACCAATGATGAAGAAAAAACTTCAACCGGCTAAAAAAAGCTTCGACCGGTGATATAAAAGGCTTCAACCGGTGACAGCGAAACGAAAAAAAGCTGCAATCGTTGACACAGAAGTTTCAACCATACATGTGAAAAGCTTTAACTAGTGACCGGCGAGAAAAAAGCTGCAGTGGCGAGCCGTTGATGCACACGACGTTTTCTATGCATCAATCGTGCTGTGGCGGATGCTGGAACCGGCACCCTCGCCACTGCTGCATAGGGAGGGGCGGACCAGTGGCGCCAATGTTGCAACCGGTGAGCGGCGACGGCGAGCGGCCCGGTGTTGCAACCGGCGAGCAGCGACAGCGAGCGGCGGCGGTGAATCCTAGGAGTGCTTCAAGCTCTCCATCGCTCACATTTTGACAGGGGGTGCGGCGGCACTCGTTGCGGCCTTTCGTTTCTCCTATGTGGAAGGCGGACGAAGTGAGGTGGAGCGATCTGACGGCTCCCGTGTGACCGGCCCAAATTTGGGCCGGCACACCACTGCCTATCATCGCACACGTTGGCACGAAGTACTATGGCCCTAACGTTATTTACAACTAAAGTTGCCATCCGAAAAGAAAAAAATACCCCCCCCCCCAATCGAAACTTGTCGTCTAAAAAGGAAGTTGTTATGACAACTAAAAGTTACCGTCCTCAGGTTACTAAACTTGTCATAAAAAACGTTTGAAGTTGTCATGTGTTCGTGCCACATGTGTGTCACTTATCAGGGTCCCAAACAATTCGTTCACGGGGGTAATGGGAAGTTTTGCATTTTTGTTTTGTTTTGAGAAACCTCTTCACGCTTTATTCAACCGAAATGTTCAGAGGAATGGTTACAATGTCAGGTGGTGAAACTAACACTACTAGGAAAATGCCTACTAGTGGCGCATCAGTTTTGTTTACTAATGGCGCACTACTGGTGCGCCACTAGTACCACGCCACTAGTATTTTTACTAATGGCACACCACTGGTGCGCCATTAGTATCTGGTATACTAATGGCGCACCACGCCATGCGCCATTAGTATGCCTCCCAGGGGATCATATTTACCCACGTGCTTTGGCATACTAATGGCGCATTATGGGGTGATGCGCCATTAGTATCCTTTGGTATACTAATGGCGCACTGTGTAGTGATGCGCCATTAGTATCCTTTGGCATACTAATGGCGCACTTTGAGGTGATGCGCCATTAGTATGAATATTAGTTTTTTTTTACTTTTCTGATTTTTGCACAGGTTACAAAATATATTATTGGACATAATATAGACAGCAGCACACAGCAACAACAGATTCATCGAATACAATAGAAGATTAGTCTTCGAATACAATTCATCATATTAGTCTCCGAGTTCAAAAGACCGAACAAAGATAAAACATTACAAGTCTCGAGACCGCGAGTAGCGAGTTTGTCTTTACATTACAAGTCGATATCGATCATCTAAACTACCATCACATAGAAGAGAGCTGCGGTCATCACGATGAGCATCATCGCGATGAAACTGGTCTTCATCCGGTTCCTCCAACGCTCCCTCCTCTCTCCCGCTAGATAGCGGGCGTATCTAGATTCCGCCTCCGTCCTAGTGGTGTATCCTTTGTAACTGTTACCGCTGAAACGGTGAACCTGTCTCCGACACTCCTCCCAGTCGTCGTAGACTCCGGGAACCTTACCCTTGTACACGACATACGACGGCATCTCTATGCACAAGCCAAACAACAGACAATACATAAGCAATATATAAGTATGCAACAAAAGGATCGGAAGAGAAAAGCAAGACATTAATAGCACGATTCATGGTCCTACTAATAAATAGCATCGATTACATCTAAGTTGAACGACTGTCCAAACCAAAGAGACATACAATTCATTAAAGTTTAATTACAACATGAGCCAATCAATGTTTCAGAACTACACATAGCATCACTACTTTCGACTCGACTCATGGGACCGGAGCGTGGATGAAGCCGCCGTCTGTCGTGATGGTCATGAAATCGCGGGCGTTGTCAGCCTGCATTTGTAGCGTTGTGTCTATCTCACTGTTGGACGGTTGATATCTGAGGTAGAACTGCCCCGAGGTATGAAGGACATCTTGATGGATGATGTCCGCTAACTCCGACTGGATGCGAAAGAATTCTTGTCTGATGTCCGCGTCCTGGATTGCCGACAAGCTCGCGGCCCAATCTTTGAGATTATCTGGTAGCAGAAGGTGATGATGGTCCCGTACGATCGCCCGCATGTGATGGAGGGCGTAGTAGGCATCCTTCTGACCGCCAGGCGGCTGCTTGACGCAGCAGAACTTAGTATTGTGGGCAAACACGTGCCTGCCGTACCTACGAACTGGCCTGGTGAAGGTGCCTCCAGATTTGGCGTAGCCGGGGAGAACATCATCAAGAACTTTCTTGATATTTGTGTAGTCCATCTTGGAATCACAGTTCGGGTCGAAATACGTGGCCATGGAATATTTCGGGCTTAAGAGGATGAGTGTGCAATGTGTGTCACTGCACAGAACACAGAATGTTAGAAAAAAGAAAGAACGATCGAAATGTAAGAAATCATTTGTTTCGGGGCGGTTAAGGGATGACTTACTCGGGAAAGTAAGACACGAGGAAGTTATCCTTATCTGGGTTTGCCAGAATGACGCCTTTGAGGTGTGAACTCGCGGCTTGGCGGTCCCCAGCGCTGCCCAAGAGGTTGGCACACATGTAGAAGGGGTCGACTATCATGATGTCCGGGGGCCTGTCTCTAATGATCCGCATCTCCATACTCAGCGAAAACAGCCGAACGAAGGTGTAGTGCAGCGGATGAAGGTTAAACATAGTAAAGATGTCATCAAACCGCAGGATGATCGTACCCCCGATGGCGCCATCGACAAAGCCCTTGCCCTCTGGCACCTTGGCCACGAAAACTGGGCATGCCACATCATTCTCTCTGAGACGCTGCTTCTCCAAAGAAAGAACACTGTCATGCAGACTCCGCATAACACCAGTTGTAGCATTGAGCATATTTGTCGGTAGCATCGCCCTACCCACCACATGCACCCTCCTCGAGATATCCTTAGGTGAAGGTGGCCCGTCCTGAGCACGGATCGTACTCGGTGCCGGCTGGCTCGTACCGGCGCCCTTTTTAGCCTTTCGTTTCCGTCCCTTCTTCTTGATCTGCTGTAATGGGACCGAGTTCTGCTCACAGACCGCCTTCTTGAGCGTGTTGGGGCTGATAATATTTGGCACCTCAGCTATCTGAGGCTCGGTGAAGGCGGCAGCTGGAGGCGTCTCCTGAGAACTGAACGCCAGACGACGCCTGTTGCAACTGGGTTTCTCCGCCGTACCAGCTAGATCGCGGTCGTCTTGGTTGGGTTCTTGAGAAGGAGGCCCGCAGAACTCGTCACCGTACCCATGTTCGGCAAAGTACTTATCGACGTTGGTAAATGTACCGTCGTCGTTGTCGTCGTCGTCCGGATCCTGTGCCATATGCATGTCCGGATCCTGTGCCATAGGGATGTCCGGCATGTCCGGTAGCGTTGCGACGTTCTTGCCATGGCTTGGCGCCGGCACGACTGACGGTCTTGTCTGTGGGGTGGTGTCCCCCGCCCCAAACAAATCTGGCTCTTCGGCCAAAGCAGGGGACAACTTACGCAGGCGCTGAGGGTCATCTCTTCTTCTTCATTGGCCCCAGTGGGTCGAATCGGAGGTAACAACTCGTCGCAGCCTGGCAGCACCCGAACCACTTAAACCCTATACACTGTGGGTGGCATCGGATTACCGTGGAACATGGGGTTGCCCGGTTGAACGATTCTGCCCTTGGCGACATCGACCAACTCGCCGCCCACGAACTGCAGGAGAGTGCAAGGAGCGTCGGCAGCGCCCTAAGAAAACATGTAGGGCGTCATGGATGCCCAGTCAAAGGCAAGGAGATGAAGTCATTGGCCGAGAGGCTTAGTTACCATGATGCCGTCGAGCTCGGCTAATGTCGAGGCACCGCCAACGGCGGGCGTGCAACTGACGGAGGGGCCGCTTGCTGGCGAGGTGCCGGCCGGCGTACACCTGGGTGCATTAAGCTCCAATGCCCGTGCTAGTGCCGGAGACACGAATACCGCCTCCGCCGGAGACACCAATGGCGCCGCCTGCGCGTTGTGCGAGTTGCTGGCCGTGAAGCTGGGAACCGGGGGAGGCCCCTGTTGGCCGCCCGCAATCCACGTCGTCAGCCCATGAATCAACGTAGGCACCATGGCGTTGAGCTTCGTCCCCAGTTGTTGTTCCACTTGCTCTTGGACAAGCTCCGGAATCCGCGCCACTTGTGCCTTGAGTGCTTCAACCTCGCGCGACTGGCTTTCCGATCTGGTCTTTTTCTCCTTTCGCCCACTAGCGGTATAGTATGACGACCATTTTGTGGACAAGCCTTTCCCGCCCACACGACCAGCTGACGTCGGCTTACTGAGCTTATCCTTGTTTTTCATTACGTTCAACGCCCTATTCAAAGGGGTGTCGAAAGGGGAGTTTTGAGACGACCCCGTGCTACTGCTTTCATTGTCCTGCGGAAGGAATGCGAACCATTTAGAAATATTGGGGATTAATTAGAATGCAACCATATGGAGCTAATTACGCGGGGGTGTATTCCTTCCCAGAACAAGCTCAAGCGCCTTGGTCTTCGGATCCGTGGTAAGCTCCTTTGTTACCGGGTCCTCCTTGTATTGGGCCCTGAGAAAGTTCCTGGTCTGCTTTTCACGGTATTTCTCGAAGCGGGGCGGTAGGCCTTGCTCGGCACGCTCCGCGTCCTCCTTGTCCCATATAGGCTCCGCCACTCTATAACCGTCGGGACCGAGTTGGTCGACCCCTAAGTTCAACTACCGCATTTCTTTCCCCCACTGACTTGATTCGAAGGTTGCGGGGCTCTCGCACTTGATCTTGAACTCCTTGTAGTCATCTTCGCTCATCAAAGGATATTTTGCCTTGATCTTCTCATAACTATCACCTTTTTAATCATTGCCTTCACCGTGCTTTTCCAAGTAGACGGGCCATGCTCATCCTCGTGAGGGCAGCACCGTTCACTTTATTCCCTGAGAGGCGTGTGTTTGCAAACTCAGCGGGGAACTTGTATCGTTCGTGCAGCTTTGTGAAGAGGAGGCTGCGCAAATTCCCTCGGTCCTTATGCCTTGGGTTCTTGGTGTTGATCGAGACGGTGCTCCGGAGAATGCACCCGAGCTGAACCGAGTACCCCTTGACTACGTGTTTGGGCGCCGTCGGATGCCCGTCGGAGTTCACTTCAGTAAATTCCTCCCTAACGGTGCCAAGCACGCTCGGGCGCCGGTCCTTCCGTTGCCTCTTCGGTTGGCTGCCATCTGTGCGTGCGCCCCCATCATCAGTGGTGGCATCCGCGGCTCCATCATCAGTGGTGTCATCCCCGATGCCACTAGGGTTTGTGTAGTCAGGATCGGTGTCTTCCGCGACGTCCTCATAGCGGTGAGGTTCATCCTCCAACTCCTGGGACAACTCCCAGAATTGCTTGCCGCCCAAACCGCCGGCCTCATCGTTGTGGGCCATGTTTCGCTCTAAATAGGAAAAAAGTTTGGTCAAAAAGTTGGTTATTGTCAAGGAACAAGATCATGGTCTCATCATTTAGCGTTTTTCGAGACTGAGGCATCCTAAAAGCTAAGCTTTTATTATTTAGGGTTTGTCGACACCGAGGCACCCTAAAAGCCTAAGCGTACATCATTTAGGTTCTCATTGACACTGAGGCACCCTATAGAAGCCAAGTTAAGTTTTCATCATTTAGGGTTTATCGATGCCGAGGCACCCTAGGTTGGGCCTAATCACTTGGCTCTATTGCCACCTATGTTGGGTTTATCATCTAGGGTTTATCGATGCTAAGGAGAATTCTAAGTTGGGCCTAATCACTTGGCTCTATTGCCACCTATGGTTTAATTCAGCAAGAATGGCGGGACAGTTGATCCTACTTAACTAAGTACTAAGATACCCCGGCCCATGCATTAGTCGCAAGTACCCCATATGTCCTATTTTTAGCAAAGTCATGCTAAAATTCACGGAAAATTTCAGCATGCATATGGAGTACCCGAATTTGCCGGAACGGAAGTTAATTGACATTCCGGCAAACTCAAGGGCCTCTCGGGATACAGCAGCAGCATCACAAGTTGACAAAATTACACCATGATGATACCAAATTCTTGTAGCAGTACAATGAGTTCACAGGATAAAAAAATCATCCACATTCACCAACCCAAACTGGTGGAGATACAGCAAACCAGAACATAGCCTCTTAAATTATTTGTTATAAGGTTGTGATTCCATGATGTTATAAGGTACCTGTTTTGATCAGAAGCAGCAATTGCCACAAAATAATTTCACACACATATTCCAACAAGCACTTCAAAACAGTAGAATATTTACTAGCATGTGTCTGCCAAACTGCAACTATGTGATAGTGAACAACACAAGAGGTGCTGCTGCTCAGGGCTTCAATTTGAAATACTACTGGAAGATAACTAACTAAAAATATGTGGAAGTGGAGCATTACTACTCTACAGAAAGATAACGCAATGTAACAAAAGTGTAACTCTATCTATCTACAATGAGTGGAAATGGCCAAGCTTAAACAACTTACTACTTAACCAATTCTTAGGCAGACCATACACAACACGGTGGCTCATAACGCACCAACAAGTCAGATAACAAGAGCAGTTTAGCACCACTGATACAGTGCTCCAGCTACCAAACCAAACAAGTAATCAATGATAGAGCAGAACCATACAGTCAGTCCCGTGACCCTCACCATACATGTCACTATGATAGAGCATTTGAAGGGAAAATCACATGTTAGGCACACATAGTGATATGGGGCACATTCAGATTCATACTAGTACAGCATGCACATAGAAATGGTGCTCTTTTTTACTATCTAATTCTGTCAAAATGCAAGCATGTGTTGCAAACAAGTAGGTGGCTCTGCTCGCGCACGCCGTCTGTAAAGAAAGAAGAGTGGATTACTAGATCACAAAATTTCCTAGAGAGCTCCAACCGGCGCAAGCACAGCAACATCAATGTGGGGGAGGCAAGGCGCAGTCGTCGCTAAAATGATGGGCAATTGAACCAACCTACAACAATTTCAGACTACAGTTGCCGATAATTACCAACTCCTAACAGTTTTAGACTACAACAGTTTCAGTTAACTGTTTTTTAAACTACAACAATTTCAGTGAACTTTTCCTCGGACTATAACATGTGATGCATAGACATTGAACTTTTGTAGGAAAAAAATAATTACTGAATGTGGCCGGTCCCAGCCACCAACAAATGTGGCCACTGCCATATCGTTCAAGATATGATCCATACATCCTATGGAATGTTACATGTCTGTCTTGGATAGGATGCAGGTGTACATGGACCAGAAATAAATCTAGTACTAAGGAATTTACAGAAGATGTGTAGTGCAATGCAAGAACCCCAAGTCTGCGACTTACCTGGCCGATGCACGAAATTCGGTTGTAGCTGAGGTTGAGCACGCGAAGCTTCGTCAGTTCCCGAAGCCCCTTGACGTTGCCGATCTTGTTCCGTGACAGATCCAGCGAGTGCAGGCCCTTCGGCAGCGATCCAGGGGAGATATGAACTGCATGATGAACAGAACAACCCAAATTCAGCGGAGCACGGGAGCACGCGAGCGCACGAGCACGCGGGAACGGCGGCCGCACCTAACCCTAGGTCGCCGCCCCGTGGGGGCATGGGGATGAGCGGGGGAGAGAGGGAGGGAGGGAGAGACTAACCAGGACGCGCGGGGAGGCTCACGCCGCCGTCGAGGAGCGCGTCCGACGAGGCTAGCCGCCGTCGAGGGGCAGCTCCGACGAGAGAGATTTGGTGGTGGCCGGAGCGGAGACGACGGAGGGCGGAGACGGCGAGCTTGGGGGAGGCGGGGATAGATGGCGGGGAGGTCGCGGGCTTCTAGGGTTTCGAGGGAGGCGAGGAAGGCGGCGCTCGGGAGGGAGGCGAGGGAGGCGGCGCTCGGGGGGAGGCAGCGCTCGAGGGGGAGGAAGGGGAGAGGGAGGCGGCGGGGGCGCGTGGGCGGTTGCGGCGCAGTGGGTCGGGGCAGCAGCGGTGACGACGCGGTGGAGGGAGGGACGAGGGAGGGAGCGGCGCGGTGGAGGGAGAGGGAAGTGTCTGGCGAGAGGGAGGGACGAAGTGTATAGATGTGGAAGATTGCTAATGGCGCACCCCTAGGCGGTGCGCCATTAGAATGTTTTTTTCATAGCAATGGCGCACCAGTGGGACAGTGCGCCATAAGTATACTTTTTTTAGATAGCAATGGCGCAACAGCCACCCGTGCGCCATAAGTAAGAATTTTCTTTACTTTTTAAAAATGAATATGAATGTGAATATGAAACAGTAATATTTTTTTTATAAAAACATTAATAATTGTTGTTTAACAACAATTGTAGTCTACACTTTATTATTATTATTTTTTAAAAATGAATATGAATATGAAACAGTAATATTTTTTTATAAAAACAGTAATAATTGTTGTTTAACAACAATTGTAGTCTACACTTTTAAAAAAAATGAACATGAATA